>NW_024589826.1:0-300000 GCF_018446385.1 Zingiber officinale
CTTCTCAGGGAAACTCAACTTCATCCTAGTTGTGCCTGATAACTCTTGTACTATTTTAATACATTTTTCTTTGATTATCAAAATAAATAACAAGTGAAAATTGGAAACATACATGAGTTTTGTTGTTGAAGTTAGGGAGTTCCATGCCTATAATTTAACCTGGGCAAGTGTGATGTTCTATGATGTACTTCTATTGAGGGCATTGCACCAAGCAACTAGTGTTTCTAGGATGGAATGAACTTCATCTTGATTCAACGTAGATGATGATAGGAATGAGAGGTCATGTTAAAGCCATAGAGCTCCATGCCCATAGCCAGTAGGACCGCATAGACAAGCTCGCAATGGTCCATGGTGTTTTTTGTACTTGTCCATATGGAGCTATGGGGGTGGACTCACTAGCTTCTGCACATTTCTTTGGAAATATTGTTCCACACTTGATCATAGGCAAATGGAAGTATCTGCAACCTGGGATGGTCGTTTCTCTCCTTTTCCTTTAAAGGGTATATTGTCTGCAGCCTTCTCACTAGAATCTTCAACATGTTCTCACCCCAAACATAGTTATCTTTGTCCAACATTCATAATATAGTGCAACGGCTTGGAACTACGGTCTCAGCAATGCCTTCATCTTCTAAATTGGCCTCATCAGTGTAATATTTATCCTGTACCTTATGCTGTTTTCATAATTACTTTCATGTGAAGTTACATGAATTTCCGTAAAACAGAATATTGTTGAAGCCTAGTCAAACACACACACACACACACACACATGGAATGTTAGCGTGGTGATATAACTTGAATTTGGTGGAGGGTAGAAATTTCTTAAGAAGATTCAAAAGTGATCCATGATTCATGTTCTAGCAGATACTGGGCTGCATATTAGTTTAAAAATCTAAGCTGCAAACTTATTTTACCCAATTTATATTTTTATGGCGGCAAGATATGGAACCAACCGATGCCTAGTAAAGGCATTTTCTCCTACTGAGCTTCACAAATTTAACAAAGAAAAAATTATTAATTTTTTGAATCAATATTCTAAACATAGTAAAACAATAATGCACTTCCAACAACACTATGGCCTACAAACAATCAAAAATACATTTCTCCTGTCCTAGTTATGGAGATGCAGGCACATAGGTCCCAAATTTTGCGTCTCTGAAATGACTAGGCATTTATTATGTAGATGCCACGCACATGAATAATTGGATGATGGATCATCTGGAGAGGTCAATGTTAAGATGTTTTGTTTCCTGAGACCCAAAAAATTGAAAATAAGTAAAGCAAAGAAACATTTTGAAACAATGATCAGATTCTAATGTATTAGGTTCGGCTTATGAGAGAACAAGTATACTACTATTATTTCTTGAATGTTGTTGAGCTTTTATTTAGCATCTCTGTTAAATCGGAGAGAATTTTTAGGGTAGGAATAAGAGGGAGTTTGTTTATTAAATCCAGGAATTTTGAGAAAGCCATACAACAAATATGGCTTCCAGAAATAATATATGATGGCTAACAATCATCTTCTGACTCTTTTTTTGGTGGTTTCAGGAGATAACTAAAATGATATTAATTAACTTTGGTATCATGAAGCGCAGTAAGGAGACCCGTTACATTCACATTTGGAACTTAAATTTTGCCTCGCGTCAAATATATGCTGATGAAGCAGATCCAATGATTGTTTCTTGAGTCCATTTTGTCAGATGTATCTGATGATCCTGTAATCTCTAGATTGCAGCATCGTATTCTTATGGAGGTTTAACTGATACTTTTGAACTGTAAAGGTTGATCGAATTTCCTGTCCAAATGTTGTTTTTTTTGCTTCGTGTATGGAAGTCGATAGAATACCAGAATTGGTCCTTTACTTTTAAATGTTGTAAATTTGTTTGTCTGATCTGCCTTTAGAATGTAAAAGATATGATTTGTCTGCTTAACTTCATTTTTAAGGATCGTCATTTTGTTTGTGCTCTCATGTGCACATGGAATTAGGGATGAGCAAAAATTCTCTAAAACTGAATTAATGTAACCAAATCGGGTTTGGTTTTTATTTTTTAAAATTCAATTTGGTTTTCAATTAATTTGGTTCAGTTTTTATTTTAAAAGTCACAATTTGGTTAAACAATATTAATTTAATTAGTTTTTATTTAAAAAATATGATTAATTAAATAAATTATGTAATTAATTAAATAAAATTTAAATTTGATTATTTTGGTTTTTAAATTTCGATTAATTCAGTTAATTTGGTTGAAAATCTATTTAATCAGTTTGATTTGTTTAGTTTTTTATGCAAAATTTAGGATTTGTACATATCTTTCCATGAAATAACCTACTAATAAACATTCAACCACTCAAAACTTAGGTAAAGACAATAAACTATATGTCTTCAACACACAAATCATATGATATCAAACTTGAATCATAAGTGCTGGAAATTAGGACCACCTAGAACAATAATTTGATGGATTCTTGGAATCCTTAAAAAAAACATGAACCCTAGTTGTTGTGATATGATCCCGCCAACAAAACAAAAGAATATTATATTAGAAGTCATAATTAGGTTTGAATGTTAGAAGAAGTAATAATTAGATTAAACGGTTAAAGGGATTACTTAAGGCTGCTCCATGTCTATTCACATTTTGTGATACAAATAAAATTGTATTTGATATTTAATATCATAAAGAAACTAGAGTGAAAGCTAAAAGTAATAAAAGGTAAATTTGCCCAAAATTTTAGGAATTGGATAGAGATATAAATGAGAAAAAATTGTTGGCCAAAATGCCTCTTACAATCCTAAACAATGAAATGCTTCCAAATAATATCATTTTTCCTAGAGATATAAATAATTTTTTGTTTAAAAAATTTTTTACTAAGATTAAATTAAAACAATTTAGCATTGATGGAGTGAGAATCTTGAGTGCTCAAAACTCTCCAAAAGTTTACATGATAATAAGCACTCCAATAACTCTAATCTGGCCATCTCAATCTGTTAATACTTGTTTTAGTCTTTCAGAAGGTCAAATATAATCATTGAATTCTAGCTATTTGATTGAATTTCATTTTTAATCAACTGCTTAAGTCTCCAATTGATTAAAATAATATTGAAGTAGTTGTTGTTTTATAAAAATATTGTTTAAAAAATTTACGTCCAAGCTAGTTGTTAAAAAAAAAGGAACTATTTTATAATTTTTTTAATAAGGCATCTTTAATTTTGATTAAGTCATTTATTTTGTAAAAATTAATAAAATAATAAAATAAAAAGGTGATTCCAAAACTGATAAAATTAATGATTTAAAAATAATACAATACAGTGTGAATATATAAACAAGTGATACAAATGAATATAGTTATATTTTAAATTAAGTTTAGATGTAATTTTATTTTATTTATAGTTTATATTCTGTAATTTCTGTAAATTGTTGTAACCGTTTGATTAATTTTATATAAATTTGTGCATTATATAAATATTACAAACGGTTTATGAATGGCTAAGCTTATGGATTTGGCAAGTAAAAAAAAAATTGTAAGAAATTTACAGCGGAATGATTACTCACATTCACTTCGTTTTTCTTGTCAGGAATGGAAACATTTTGTCGTTTTTGGGCTTTTTCCTCTGTCCATCGGCGACGACAACACTTAAAATTAGGGCTCGCGGCTCAGCTCGATCGCGATTTTCTTGATCGTCATCATCTTCACCTACCTCACTCTCGCTCCTCCTAGTTCGGTTCTTGGTTTTGCCGGCGCCAATCTTGGAAAGAATGGTTTAGGGTTTGGTTAAGCGTCGGAATCCGCCGCGGATCTGGTCGATAAGGCTAACCTGGAAGTAGGTTTAGAGGGGGGTCTTCAACGTGCTGGTTGGAAGAAGGATGGAGCCGAAGAACTGCCAGATGAGGCTTGAGGTTCCGGACGCCGCGTTGGAGTTAGTGCTGGGTTACATGGACGACCCGCTCGATAGGGAGGCGGTCTCGTTGGTATGCCAGCGGTGGTACAACATCGACGCCCGGTCGCGGAAGCAGGTGACGATTGCTATCTGTTACTCCACAAGCCCCGATCGGCTCCGCCGTAGGTTCCCCAACCTGGAGTCGCTAAAGCTCAAAGGCAAGCCCCGCGCTGCCATGTTCAACCTCATCCCAGAAGAGTGGGGTGGCTATGCTGGTCCGTGGGTTCGTGGCCTCGCCGAGTCCCTTAGTTGCCTCAAGTCCGTCCACTTTCGCCGTATGATCATTGAGGACGAGGACATTGATGTGCTGGTTAGGGCTAGAGGGGACAAGCTCAAGTCGATTAAGATTGACAAGTGCTCAGGATTCTCAACAAACGGCCTCATGACCATTGCCCGTTCTTGCAAGTAACCATTTACTTCACTTGAATGAACTGTTCTTAATTGCTTCTTTTAATCTTTGCTCCTTTTGGCCTATCTTTTCTTGCTATATAATTTTGTGGCTATCACTGAGAGTTTTTTTTTTTTTGGAATGAACTGTTTTTTTTTTCACTGAGGGTTAAAGGTATGGTATTTTGTAAAATAAATATCACCAAGGACAAATTTAACCTTATTTTTTTTTATTATTCTAAAAACTTGAACCTATGAAAACTTCTTGACTAAAGCAATTTAGTATAAGGATCCAATAATGCCTCCTGTACTCTTCATTCCTATACTTGCTGCAATTTTTTTTTTTTTTTGGTGAAAAGAGCCCCTCCAAATGGTTTAGTGAAGATGTCAACCTTTTGTCCATTGGTCCTGTAATACTCAACGTGAACAGCACCTTCATTCACAAGCTCCCTTAAGAAATCGTGTCAAATTCAGATAGATTTTGTTTATCCATGAAGAACTAAATCCTTCAAAATTAAAATTGTTGAAATGTTGTCATAGAATAGGATTGTTGAACCTTCTTAAACATGCTTGAGATTCTCCTAAATATCATGCAACTAAAGTAAATGATATCTTGGAAAAAGAAGGGGGAAAAAATTGTATTTAGCTTCTATGATAGAGAGTGCAATAGTAGGTTGGTTTTTTGAATCATACTATTGCTCCACTTGCAAGATTAAAAACACAATTCACACTAAGCTAAAGTTTCTCAGTGACAGTGTAGACAACAATATTAAGTGGCACATTGCCTAATAGAAAGCATCATAGCCAAGAGTCTTTTCACATATCAAAGAATTCTTTTTTGTTGGCTCCCAATGGTTAGAGAATGGTTTTTTTGGGTAAAACTATGCTTACTAAACTTACAACACACATAATGTCTATTAAGTATAATAAGTTTCCAACCAAACTTTAAAACATGATTGAGTTAATCAACTTCCCTTCAATGTTTGTTTCAATTTCAATCCTGTAATAAGCATTCTCCATTCTATATAAATATTTTAAATCTCTTTTGCATAACTCTTTTGAGCGATGAGAATTCCATACTTGGATCTAAGAACTTTAATTCCAAGGAAATGGTGTAATTCATCCAAATCAATCATCTCGAATTGAGAGTTTTAAATCATTTAGTATCTTCAAATCATTACTAAAATAAGATCAACACAAGGACTTACAAAAGGTAACAAGGTGAAGATTATTCAAGATTGAAAATAAATTCAGATTGGTGCATTCATAATGAAAGGTAACAATGTGAGGAATATTCAAGATTGGCATGCAGATAATAAATTGAAGATTTAATTTTTATTGTGTGGTAATTAGCATTTTTTTATTTTAGTAATATAGAAGAATAATTATAATCCCAATTAAAATTAGTAGATTTTTATTTAGAATATTTATCTTCACATTTGTTGTAGAATTGAGTCTATAAAAAAAAAAAAAAAACTCCTTTATTTTTATCATCTTTGCAATAATATAATTTTCAATTTAATTTCTCCATGTGAGATTTACCTATTGGTGAAATAATTTTTTTTCACTTTATCAATTTTGTACCAAGATCTCGAGTGGTTCAATTTCGATAATGTCTATTCCCTTTAATGCATGTTCTTTGTGGAAGTTAAGAGGATTTGATTCAAAGTCACACATTTTGACTTGCTTAAAAATCAATGGCATAGTTGTGTATGTTTTTGTTTCTGTTCTTCAGTCATATTTGGAATTACAAATGGGTTGGAATCATGGTGTACAAATGTTTGCTACTCGTAGATTGTAAAGATCAGTGTAATTATTTAGCCACTATGTACAAGTAACAATTAAACAAACAAAATATACAAAAAGTTGGCAGACCTAAGCATATTTCATTTGGTACAGCTAATTTGATTAATTATCTGGTGAAAGGAATCCAAGGCTTCTTTTACAATGCAAATCACTACAACTTTGATTAATTTGCTCTCTCCTATAATGATTTTCCTATAAGTTTATCTGTTTCAACCTATCCATGAATACTGGTTCTCACTTGTAACATGCAGAAACATGACAACATTATTCTTGGAAGAAAGCTCAATTGTTGACAATAATAGTAATGACAATAGATGGATTCGAGTTCTTGCTCTTAACAACTGTGTGTTGGAGGCGTTGAACTTTTACATGACAGAACTCAAAGTTACACCGCAAGACCTTGAGCTACTTGCCAGGAATTGCAAATCATTATCTTCTTTGAAAATCAGTGAATGTGATATCTCTTTTCTAATCCATTTTTTCCAAGAAGCAACGTTACTAGAAGAATTTGGCGGGGGATCATTTAATGATCAGGTTGGAGAGATCAACATGTATCAAACAGTTAGATTTCCTCCAAAGCTGTGTTGCGTTGGCCTTATGTATATGGGTACAAATGAAATGCACTTATTATTTCCATTTGCTACTTCGCTCAAGAAGCTGGACTTGCAGTATACATTTCTCCAGACTGAGGATCACTGTCAGCTGATCCAACGCTGTCCAAATTTAGAGGTTCTAGAGGTAAAGGCTGCCTGTCTATAATCTTTCATTGTGATTCACCCATGCACTTGCCCGTTATCCAAAAATCTAATTTACAATCTTAACTGATATCAGGTTAGGGATGTGATTGGAGATAGAGGGTTAGAAGTCGTGGCCCAGACATGTAAGAAACTGAAAAGACTCAGAATTGAGCGAGGTGATGATGAACAAGGCCTGGAGGACGAGCAGGGTCGAGTCACACAAGTTGGTCTATCCATGCTAGCTCAAGGATGTCCTGAGCTAGAGTACTTGGCAGTATATGTCTCTGATATAACAAATGCAGCCCTTGAAGCTCTCGGCACTTTCAGCAAAAACCTCTGTGATTTCCGGCTTGTTCTGCTTGACAGAGAAAAGAAAATAACAGATCTACCCCTTGATAATGGTGTCCGGTCTCTGCTCAGAGGTTGCACAAAGCTCAAGAGGTTTGCTCTCTACCTTAGACCAGGCGGACTGTCGGATTTAGGTCTTGCTTATATTGGAGAGTACAGCGGCAATGTCCGCTGGATACTGATGGGCAATGTTGGTGATTCTGACATCGGATTGCTGAGGTTTTCGAGAGGATGCCCGCGCTTGCAAAAGCTTGAGCTAAGGAGCTGTTGTTTCAGCGAGCGTGCTTTGGCTATTGCAGCTCAGCAACTGCCTTCTTTGAGGTACTTGTGGGTGCAAGGGTACGGGGCATCTCAGAATGGCGCTAGTTTTTTGTCAATGGCACATCGGTTCTGGAATATAGAATTAATTCCTCCAAGCCAGGATACTGCTTCCGAAGAAGTGGAAGATAGGCGTGGAGAAGCGCAGATACTTGCCTACTACTCCCTTGTTGGTCGGAGAAACGATTGCCCAGAATCTGTGATCCCACTCCTGGCATGAATTGATTGTACGTACTTAAGCTTTTATTTTTTGTTTCTGTTCAGTTGTCTCATTTCCCCCCTCTTTCCCTTTGATCTCTGTATTGGTCGCGAGGGAAATACATGCATCTCATCTCAGCATAACAATTTGAGTAGTTAATCTGATGTTCTACTTTGTTTGACCTTCACTTTTGTTCGATCCGAAGAATTAAATGCAATTGCATCCACCTTTACACTAGTAAGTTCCATAACGAAGGACAAGTTCGGTTTGATCGTCCGCATATGAATGGTCAAGTTTCCTTGAAGAAGAGGAAAGGATCACAGAAGCAGAACATGGATTCAGAGCATAGTCATGGTCGTGCTGCTGGCTTAGTGGGTTGGATTTGGCATCTTCGCAAGGGCTGTGGCGGCGCGCATGTGGTGCTGTATACATGCGCAAGCAATTACTTGCCATGCCATCTAATGGCACCGGGTGGGAAAGCACCGAATGCCTGGACGTCTAAAGACGATGGGTATGAAGGAGTGATGAGATTTTGGACGGATGAGAGTGGGTGCGTATGGATGTTGGATGAATACTACTTTTTATGATTGAATTTTAGATGTCTATATGTTCTCATATACGCATTCAGTTCGTAAGGACTATTTTTAACTAGTGCATATGAATCTTGTATGTCTTTTAACTTGATGAGCTTAATTTGACTATTTTTACATAGTGCATATGAATCTTGTATGACTTTTTAACTTGATGAGCTTGAATCATAGAGATTGAATACTCGAGTGTTAATGGAGTTTATGCACAAGGGCATGATTGTGATCTTGATTGAGCCTAGTAACCAAACAATGTAGAGAAAGCTGGTCTATTGGGGCAATTGGATAAAAATGTCATTTGAGACGAGTGTTAAATAATTATCAACTACAAAACTACTTGTATAGAAATATCTGAAAACTTTAAAATGCTTATCAACTACGAAGAGTAATTTTTTTTTTTATTAGTGAGTCACGGAAACATATTGAGCTACCTTACAACCTCACAGATATAAAAGCAGGAGGCGAAGGTTTGCTGCCTAGACTTGATAAACAGTTCACAAGACTATGAAATACTTCAACGACCAAGTCCCATGCTACCTGTTAAACTAAACTGCCACAACCAAAAGAGGCAAAGAACAGACTCCTGGATTATTTTTACCGTCGCGAACTAGATACATGAACAGCAGCAACTCTCTGACAGATCTGTCACAATAAAGAGTACAAGACATTACAATATGAGATATTAACCAAAGCAGTATGGAGTACTAAACCTCAAGATATCTTGAAAAAGTCCCATTATTTTAATGGTAATAAAGGTTCTAACTCAGACCTTATCTACTTCTTATGCATGATTCTGAATTTGAGACGAGCAGAGATAACCTCCAAGTGACAGATTCACAGATAATTTTTGGCTTCCATCACTTAGATTACCTTCCTCCTTGCATGCAGTGTGGTTGATTTGCTTTTGCCTTTGATCTAAAATTAGCAGCATCACACTCTAAATTGACTAAAAGGAGAATGGATGGCTCCCTAATGATACGAAAGGAACTTCTGTACCCCCTAATTGGTATGAAGAGGAAGATATTATTCCTTCACCATGTGAAAGTTTGTGCTTGAACATTAGAAGGAAGCTGGGAAGAGAGAAAACCTCTCTCAAGCGATCCACACAATACACAAACCATGTTTCTAAAGCCTTGATAAAGGTTGGTATGAGCCAACTTGAGCCATACCCACAGCTAAATAGCCTTGCTTTCTCTCAGAGTACAGCACAAGAAGTTCCATTGGGGTTCAACCCTTCACACAACAATGTGCTACCATAACAAGTATGAATAGTACACCACACAACATAAACTGATAAGCGATATACTTCCAAGCAATAATAGAATTATAGCAGTAGTTCCCTATTGTAGGCATGGATTAAGGCGGTTAAAGAAGTCAAAGCCGACCACACTCGTTGCTCCCAGCCTGGATTTAGCTATCAACTAATTCTTCACTGAGACACATTACCAAACCCAAGTGTGTGTGTATATATATATATATAAACCAAAGTAACTCCTGATTAAAAAGGAAGGCCGCCAATTAGCATCTTGTCAAAATCCTGACTAACTTTCACAAGTAGAAATCATTTTCAAAACATGAAAAAAAAAACCTAAAGGACAGAGAACAACATGGGTAATGTTTAAAGAAGGCAAAACTAAGGGAGGGGCAGCACTTTCTTCTGCAGTCTGAAACAATATAGTCAACAATATAACGACAAGCTCAGTCCAGATGTAGTGGTAACAACTAAGCATAGAAGACACAAAAGAATAAAATCACATCAAAATATAAATTAATTTTTGTTCCAGATCACTTGCACATGAGAAATAGCAATGAGCTAAAATGATGGCAAATATTTTGCAAGTATCGAATAGAAGGAAATGGATGAAGGAAAAAACCCATAGTTCAAAGTACCTTCTTTAAATATTGAGTGAGAGCATACTCATTGAGTTGGTACTTTAATAGTACAGAGAACCTGATAAATGAGTTAAACAGAAATCCAATTTAATAGTGGATTTTTGAATGCAAGAGATTCAAGACAACGCCAATTCACTTGAAGAATACCTTGCCACCATTCACCTCGATTGGCAGCATCAGAGTCATCTGGATTCTCCCCATTGCTATCTTTATACTGAGACAATTGAAAGGCAAAGATTCATGTCGTCACAACATTGTTCTTCCTAATTTTTGCAATTTATTGCGTCACTTACAGTTTTTGGTGATCCAGAAACTTGAGTGGATGCTGAACTGTCATAGAAATCACGACCACCATAGTGCACAGAAGAGCTAAAATAGGCAGATTCTTCGTATGGACTAGGAGCTACAGGTTCTCCATCTTTGTTCCGCATCATTTGTTTCTTAGTTGGATTGCTCTGAGATTTACCACCTGCAGAAGGATAATTTGATAAAACGTCTTTCAACCTAAATTCTAATCCATCAGAAATTCAGAACCAAACAAATCCTCATGAAACCTTGTGTCATGGAATTAAGACTTCAGCCTCGCTTAAATGATAGGAAGATGATAGTGTGATCTCAAAGATTTTACTTGAACAGTTCCAAGATACAAAGTTCAATTAAACTGATCGAAATCCCTAATTGAAATGAAGGACTAAAACAAGCCTACTCATTCAACGACCTGGAGCTACGCCCTGAGCGTTCCCAGCTTGTCCATCCATCTTTGGCTTGCTCAACGTCCAGTACAAGTCGCTCTGTGAAGAATCTTTACCCACCACCTACAACGCCATTTCGGAAGTCACAAGGGAAAAAAAAAACATTTTGAAGGTTCAACGACAGAGAAAAGGGAATCAAAATGACGAGAAAGCGACACGCCCATCGAATGATCGACATGCAAGAATCTAATTTCAAAACCCTAAAATTTAATCCAAATTCCACGCTCCCCCAACCAACCAATCAATCAATCAATCCACGAAATCAAAAAGGGAAAACCTTGACGTACCGCGGAAGCAGGGGGGAAGACGGTGCTAAAGTAGCCAGGCGACGAGGAGGACGAAACATCCTTACCCGCGGGGAAGAGCTCGTCGGCCACCGACGATGAAGACGGCTTCTTTCCTCCACCTTCCATCCGATCTTCACCCTAATATTGTCGCTACGATGCGTGTGCCCTCCGGATCGACCGAGCAGAGGTATAAATAGACAGGGGAGGAACACGTGAAGAGAGCCGATAAGGTTTTAAAGCGAAGTGGGGAAGGAGATGCAATGGCGGCGGCACTGCTGCTGCTTCGATCAGGCGCTGTGTCGGCCTCAAAGCCGCCCAGGTGGCCGCATTAATACCCTACTCGATCCTTCAATCTCTCTGCGAGGAAATCTTTGCAGATCTCTTTCCATGTCGATCTATCCATGACTAATTAGAAAGGAATGGATTTGGATCGGGATCCGATTTTATATTTTTGATCTCCGTCCTTATTTATTATATTCATTCTTATTCCATCAGATTTTTAATTTTTATTTCCATTTTTATATCCATGAAAAATCAGATATCCATTCTCTTACCATAAAACATCATTATTCCATAAAAACATAATAAAATTAATATCATATTAAAAATATATAATTAAATAAAATAGACCTACTTCCAATTTAATCATGAGGTTATTTATTATTGAATTTTAGTTCTATAGATTAACATGATTTCAAATCTAAATTTAATTAAGTTTTGACTTGGTTTGATTATTTCAATTTTATGAAATCTATGTATTTGCAAAATCGTAAATTATTATATTTTAATGTGCATGATCAATTTCTTAAAATATTGTATAGGAAAGCATTGCAAAAAAAGATAATGCATTTCAGTAATAAAATTCTTTATACAGTGTCCATTTAATTTGTTTTATTGTTGGTAAGGTATTTAAATTTGAACATTTTGAATAAATGCAATTTACTTTTACTTTATTCGATCATTTAATTTAATTAAAACATTAAAAATGATGGACCCAGAATTGTTATTGGTTAATAATAAGGGCCCCGCAGTTCTACTCCGCATCAATCTCCGAGATGTTAACAACGGGCAAATGGAAACAGTCGAGAAAGTCTAGTTAAAAAGGTCAAAAACTGCGAGAAAAGGCGAAGAAGAATACGAACATACTCGAGAAAATTGATTAGATTTCGGCGTTGCGGCAGAGGCGACGACGTGAGCGAGGGTTTCCCGTTTAGGGTTTCGAATCTCGTTTCCAGGCGAGGTTGTCGATGCACGCCGGAGCTTTCCGGCTTCGCTCTAGGGGTTCGAGGCGCGCACGCGAGGTGGGGGGAGATGCATACGGACGCGCGGGTGGGGGTTGTGGTGGAGGACAGCAGACAGAGAGCTCTCTCGTCTGGCCACGGAGGTGGTGGTGTTGGTGATGGGAAGCAAATGTACTCCACGCAGCAGAAGAGCCAAACACCGAAGCAGCGCTTGCAGCACCAGCCGCAGATCGGAACGGCGGAGCACCTTATAGCTGGTGGCGTCGCTGGTGCTGTCAGCAAGACGTGTACGGCTCCTCTTGCTCGCCTTACTATTCTTTTCCAGGTATCCTTATTCTTCGCCTCCTCTAGCCTTTGAATTGAAAGAAATTATTCTTCATTCTTTTTACCTTCTCATGGTCTATTGATCCTTGGAATTTTCTTCTATTAGAACCCTCCTGCAACTCGCAAATACTTGGCGTTAATTACTTTCTGTTCTAGGATTCGAAGAAGCTTTATAGAATATATTATAAGCTGGGTTTTGGGGGGCGACAATGGAATCTGACGTTTCAATTTTTCCACCTATAATAGATTGATTAGCATGAATAATCATTGTCTCTGAGAACTCATAACATTGAAATTGTATTTTGTTGCTGCTACATACTTGTCAGCATAAAGAATTGCAAAAATATAGTTAATCCAGAGCTTCATCGAAGTTTTATCAGGAGCATTATTAACACAAGTACCACTTTGGAAGCTTAAAAACACAACTTGGTATCCTAAAAGGGAATTTGGCAGGCGCATCTGTTTTAATTGCTTATACTGTTTTAGAGATTTTAGCCATTCGATGATTTTCTCCCTTTATCATGTATCACTTAATTTGGTTCGAGCTATTAAGTAATTGATCTATGATATCAACTAGATTTTTAAAAATAGTGTATTCTTTGAATTAATTTTCATTTATTTAGATAATTATCTAACTTACAAAGTCAATGTGTGTACTCCAATTTTTAATTTGGACTGCAAAGATGCTGTCACTTCATTTTCTTTTTTATATGCCATGGCTTTTATTATGGGTTGCCACATTTAGGTCCAAGGAATGCACGCTGATGTAGCCACTCTGAAGAATGCAAGCATATGGAGGGAGGCTTCTCGAATTGTTTCTGAAGAAGGTCTTCGAGCATTTTGGAAAGGGAATTTGGTGACAATTGCTCACCGTTTACCATATTCTTCTCTAAATTTTTATACTTATGAGCGATACAAGGGTGTAAGTTGGAAATTTCAATAGAGATAGTATGTTAATTTTATATAGCACCAGTCTTTTATTTCTATTCTCTAAATTAATTATTTTTGCAGTTGGTGCAAATGATTCCTGGGTTAGATAAGCATAGAGATAATGTTGCTGCAGATGTTTGTGTAAGATTGTTTGCTGGTGGTTTGGCTGGAATAACAGCTGCATCAGCTACATATCCATTGGATCTTGTGAGGACACGTCTTGCGGCTCAGGTAACAGCATACTTTTTTTATATAATAACAAGCGGTATTCTATCTTTTAGTCTTTATGGATAACAAAATCTTATTTGAAGCTCTTAACTTTGACATATCCAAAATTTCAAAGCATATAGATGGTGTGAAAATGGAATGAATTATAATAATCTGTTGATTTCACTGTAATTCAATTATAAACTGAAACTTTCATTTATATCATTTCAGGATTTGTGTTGTCTGTAGATGTAATTGTATTATATTTAAATTTACAATATTTTTCATTTATGATTCTGACTGTTAATTTTAGCTGTATAGTTATGACTGTGATGATAGTTTGATTAGGTAATTGCAGGATTAGTTGATTCATAACATTTTATATCTCCTAATCATTTGCAGACGCGTACTATGTATTACAGGGGCATGTCACATGCTTTGTATACGATCTGCAGAGATGAGGGTATGCGAGGCTTATACAAGGGAATTGGAGCAACATTATTGGTTAATTTCCTATTAACCTTCATAATGTTATTAAAATTTAGTTATGTTCTGGATTCCTAATGACCATTGTTGGATTGCAGGGTGTTGGACCTAGCATAGCAATTAGCTTTTCAGTTTATGAAACTTTGAGATCCTGCTGGCAAGTTGAAAGGTTAGTCATTTTTTGTGATTTGTGCTGGTGGTTTCTTTCTATATAAAATGTGTTTTTTATTTTATAATATTTATTTATGTATCAGGCCACATGATTCTCCTGTATTGGTTAGCTTGGCTTGTGGAAGTCTTTCTGGTATAGCATCATCTACAGGTATGTTACTAACAAACATATTAATATGCTACACAAATAGAGGTTAATCTGTTTGACATAAAATAGTTATTGTGGAAAACACAATTTATCTTCCTAATCTATCAATTATAGGATTGCTGTGAACTAAATGAGTCGCTAGTTCTTAAGAAGTGTCATACATATAGAATTATTAGTTTCGAGGAAGTGAATACTTAGTCTCAAGGAAGTCACAGAAAGAATGTGCAGGGAGAAAATGTGTATATGCTTAACAATTCCAGCTTGGTTATTTTTTATGGATCACTCTGATATAACATGTTGTTGGGGTGTCTGTCATATTTCCTCTTAGTTATCTTAGGTCTTTATTTTGATCAGCATAATTAGGAAAAAATGTTGCCTTTAAGTTGGTTCAACATTGGCAGACAATGTAGAAGTGGGTGATGAAGTTAATTGACACAATACCATCTTCATGCCTCAAACGTGATGAAGCTGACTCTGATACCTCTTCATGCAGTACAACTGTGTGCCTCAATTGACAATTTTGCTGTGCAATAGAAGGAGAGGAAGGAACAAGAGAATTTTATTTAATGATTCAAAATTTTTCTTGATCAATAGTTTCAATTATCTTATATATTTGCTTTTACCACCTTGGTAATAAACCTACTCTATTTGAAAAGGTTAACTAAATAAAATAGCAGTACGTCTGGGCACAAACCAAGAAAAGGTTCAAGCTTTGAACTGGTTTGTTTATTTTTCACCTGTAAATCTTAATATGAAATCCACTCGGCTTCAAAATAAGCAGTATTTTGAGGAAAACAGCCACTGTAATAATTCTTGAGGGGGCTATAATTGATGAAGTCACAGAAGTGGTTAGTGCATGGACATTTAGTAGAGATAGCTCATGTAAAGAAATTAGATTCATAAGTGAACCGGCTGATATTTGTTTGTGAATGTTTTGAGCAGAATGTCCAATATTTGATGCTTGTGTTGACAGCTTGCCATTTGAGTCATCCATTTTTTGTTGTGAAATTGTAAAAATATGTTCTACCTATAGTTTAGGAACCTCAAGATAAGATCTCGTTGGTCCCACAATATGTGGAATTGGGTTATGTTTGTGTTTCAAGTAAAATAATAATAATTATATTTTTTTAGATTATATGATAATTTATTGGTTTTTTTACTAATTCTGGCAGACCTGATAAATATTGCACTGAGTCTCATGAGACTGGACTAATATAGTATCTATAAAGAATCCATATATTGTTCAATTCATTCAATACATATGGGTTACAATCAATGATACTAAAACTTTGGAGGTCCTCCCTCCCTCATGAGATTACTGATCAAGGCATACTGTCGTGAGATTGCTGGGATCTACACTCATCTTGCGTCAATAATTCAATGAGTTGATGACTAAGAATCAATTATTCTGTCATGCCCTTACTAGTAATTTGCAGAATTGCCTAGTTGAATTTGCTTCTGTATAATATAGTGCACAAATTTGTGTGCCCCCATTGTGTTCTAGTGTGTTATGTGCGGACACTGAACTGATGCAACGGAACAGTGCAACCTGACTTGAAATATGTGCTAATTTCATGATTGTTTTGCTGATTATTCTTTGCAGTTTCAAGCATTGTTTATGCATTGCACTAGGTACATTTTTAGGAAGGAGAATGCATGAACCTTTGTGCCTCATGTCATGTGACTGTGTTCTTAGGACAGAATAAGAATTCAGGTTGTTAGCCACACTTTCCTTGTGTTTTTCTGCAGCAACATTTCCGCTGGATCTTGTGAGACGGAGAATGCAGTTGGAAGGGGCAGGCGGAAGGGCACATGTTTATACTTCTGGCTTGATTGGGACATTCAGGCATATAGTTCGGATTGAAGGAATTCGAGGTTTATATCGAGGTATCCTGCCTGAGTACTTCAAAGTTGTACCCAGTGTAGGAATTGTTTTCATGACCTATGAAACTTTGAAAATGATCTTGTCAAGGAGATCAACAGCTGAATAATGCACTGAACATTGCCATATGCCTGTGGCACTGATGCTACTGACTCATTTTTTCAGTTCCATTGGTACAAGATAAAATAGTTTTCATCACAAAGGCATCACATGATGGTGAGTTTTGCTGTTGACGCCATGAAGGTTTTTGACGTACATATATTATTTTTTTGTTCAAGTGCAAGTACAAGTCAGGTTACTGATTACAGTTTCATGGGTTTTCATAAGCCTTGGTACCATGCAGAACGGCTTATAAAGAAATGGAGTTCTCCCTCTTTATTTGTTGATATGTACAATTATGATTCATCAATTGCACTGAGTAATCAGGCAACGTTCTCCGTCCTTTTTTTATTTTTTAGCTGAAAGATGATTCTGCTGCAGTTGAGTGTCAAGTGATAAAATTACATGGATTATCCTCAATACAGCCAGGGATGGAGCTCAAGACATGTTTTTGGGCTCGCTATAGCATCAGATAGTGGATCTGGTGTATCTTCTGGAGACCTTGTGATCACCAATTGATTTGTTTCAACAGTGAAGTTAGATACCTAACAATTTGTTCATTGTAATTGGTTGGTCACATGGCGACACTCATAATATAATAGGGATTCAATTTGCTTATTCATGATTTTAATTGGTGAATAATTGTGTACCTATATCATTCTTTGTTATCAGTCGTCGCCTTGATTAGCCAGCACTGGTTTTAATTTATTAGATATGAATCTGAATGCTTGACTTGGATTTATGGTAATAAGTAAGAATAAAGATAATATAAATTGGGAAGTAACGTGTTGAACTCCACCAAATATTTTTAAATATTTTTGTGACTAGTTCTAAACAAGCAGAAATTTTCCAGTACCTTCTTCTGCATGACATAGATTATATTATCCCATACTCTCTGTATGAAAACATGAGAAGTGACTTTGTTAAACACGGACTGATTTGGTACATGAAAGATATGAAATATGTAGCTATATTTACAAGCCATAATTAACATCGCAAGAGCCAACCGATATCTGTTTGCATAACCCTGATCAGTTAGTAACTAATTTCTCTGTATCTGCAGCACATCCGAATACAGGAAAGAACTATATGATTAAGATATGGTTGCCGAAAGCTTTAAGATGAAAGCAATTTGAATTAAGTATTCGAGAAGGTGCCGTTCAAGCTGAGCTATAAGAAACCTAATAATAGAATGCCTTCTCCATCACATCTTTATTTAAACTTGAATGATTTTTAAAAACAGGGACTTTAGGTGGTAGTGGAAGGCGGCTTCGTATGATAATTACGTGCTACCTAATTAAACATTATCATTGAATTTGGAGAAATTTTCATTTTTGTCCTCAAAGCTTTTTCCGTCTTTCGAAATACCGACATAGTTTTGAAATTATTATTTTACGCACCTCTTATAATTTTTATCTATTAATTATTGAAATGCCATGTCTATTGTTATACTGTGCAAAATTGCAGAAGTGTATGGTAGATTCTTTTTTTTTATTTTAAAAAAAAAACTATAGTTTTAAAATTTTCCAAAATTTAGAGTCAACATTGGTCCCAAAGTCTCTCGATTTCACTAGTTTTCTAAAAAAAAAAGATTCGGAATTAGTTGAGGCATTAAAAATTTAAAATGATGACTAATGAGTAGGTAGAGTTTGACGCAGCCGGTAGAGAAAGTCTCGATTTTTAATTAAAAGTATGGTTGATAGGTGGTGCCCAAGAAAGTCAATTGTTCAAATAGAGTGGGTGTGGATGTCATCGAAAGTCATCACCTAAAACTGCCAAGTTATGACCAACGGACTCTCACATTTGACTTCCAATCCGTTTAGAAAATATGCATTCAATAAAATTAAATACGCATTTCTTTTTCTTTTTCTTTTTTGATAAATTGCCAATAATATTATTAACTAAGAGACATGTAAATTGGTCAATCAAAACACAATTCTTACGACTGAAAATACAAGGAAATTGCCAAACGGCCATTGCATAACAAACAAACTCTGGAAGGGCAGCAGTGCTCAGTAGTAGCCATTCACAACGCGTCCTCCGTCGATCACAATGACTTGTCCGGTGACGTAGGACGCCGCCGGCAAGCAAAGGAACGCCACCACCGGAGCCACGTCCTCCGGCACTCCCAGCCTCCCCAGCGGCACGTGCGCTGCCTCCCTCTCCACGAACTCCTTGTTGTCGAACGCCTGTCGATCGCCCCAAACTCATCAAACCAAACTAAAACTAAAACTAAAACTAAATTTGTATCTTAAATTTCACAGTTAGGCCTACCGGCTTCATCAGCGGTGTCTCCACGGCGCCGGGGGCGACGCTGTTCACGCGAATGTTGTCCTTCGCCCACTCGCAAGCAAAGCTCCTCGCAAGCTGATTCAGCGCACCTAAAAATATCGCCAGGTCAGTTAGAATTTCTATTCGATGATGATTCAATTCTTTTTCTAGATCTAACAATCTCTAGACCTTTGGTGATGCCGTAGATGGAGAGGTATTCGAGAGCGATGATGCCGGAGATGGAGGAGTTGAAGACGATGCTGCCTCTCCCGGAAGCCTTGAGCAGAGGGTGAGCCAACTGGCAGACGTGGAAAGCCGCTTCGACGTTGGTCGTCATGATGAATTTGAAGTCGTCCGCCGTGCACAGCGTCGCCGGCTTCGGGTACCCTGTTCCCGCATTGTTCACCTGCGATGAATTAGGGCAATCAAGAGAAGAGAAGAAGAGGAGATCGAAATTGAGGAGAAGTCATATAGATATATACGAGGATGTTTAGCTTTCCGTCGAAGACGGCCTTGACATCCTGTAGCAGGCGCTCCCGGTCAGCCGGCGAGGACACGTCGCAGACGGTGCCGGTGATCTTGAAGCCCTTCTTCTCCCAGTCCTGCAGGCACTTGTTGAGCTCGGCTTCGTTTCTGGAGCAGGTGTGGACTGCGGCTCCCAGTGCGGCCAGCTCTTCGACGATGGAGAATCTACGAACAGAAATTAAAAAGACGCATGACGATCGAGGTGCGATCGAATCGAGAATAATTAATTAATTAAATCGGTTGCAAAAGACGTATGAAAGAAAGAAAGAAAGAAAGAAAGAAAGGGAAATTACCCGATTCCTTTGGTGCCGCCGGTGACGAGAGCCGTGGATCCGGCGAGAGACCATCTGTTTGATAAAATGCCGTTGTGGGAAGCCGCCATGATTCTGGATCTGTGGGAGTTCAACCCTAAGGACTCTGTTTACTAGTTACTTACTAGCTAGCTAGCTAGAGATGATGGATGAGTGGCGAAGATGGAAGAAACAGATTTGGTTTAATAGAGGACGGAGGATGGGAAGTCAGAGTTGCGGTATTGGTGGGTGGGGAGTTGGTGGGGGATTGGTAAAGGAGACATCTTTTCTTTGTTTAGTTTTCATTTATATTTTTCATATACGGACGGCTGGAGATGCGCCAACTCGATCCATTATTGCACGTCTTTACTTGGTCAGTGGATCATTTCATTTATTTCTCAGTTGGTATATATATAAACTTTAAAAGTAAAATTAACGACATTATTGAACATAACAATATTTAAAATATCTAATATTTATAAAATTATAAATAAATGATCAAGTCTAACTTATTTTACCTGAATTATATATATATATATATATATATATATATATATATATATATATATAATAGAAATGATTTACACGGAAAAAATTTAATAGGACTTGCGTTTGTATTGACTTTTTTTTTAATTATTTATTGTGGATATCTTGGTTTTTATGTTATAGTTTTTCTACTATTGTTTTTTTTAGAATTGTTTTTGCAGATATATAATAAGATTCACAGCATAATGGGTACGTAAAGGTTAGTCCATGAACTAATATTACATGAACTAATATTATTGAATTAATGTTTGTTCAGATGTATCTATCCTTACCATTCATTTTCCTTGTACGTTGAATCAGGGGACCTTTGAATGCGTTCTTGTATTCACTTCTAACAACCATATATATTAACTTCTTTCTTTTTCCTTGTACGTTGAATCAGGGGACCTTTGAATGCGTTCTTGTATTCACTTCTAACAACCATATATATTAACTTCTTTCTGCTTTAATTTGACAATTGACATGCATGAGCCTCCTCATTCACACTGTTTTACTTTATATATATATATATATATTTTGATCCTGTCCGAATGCTGAATCAACGGACGCTGGGCACAGGGCACTTTCCGACTGTTGACGTGGATCTTCGACTGGTAGCACGAAGCTCCGACGAACCTGCACAGAAGTCGGGCCGGGAAGGGGTTCCCGGCGGCGACCCTCCGACGCTCAAGTCAGGCGAAGCTCAAGAGAGAAAAAGTGGCTCCAAAACTCATAGAATGCCTACCTCCGGCGAAGGATGAGGGCCTTTATATAGGGCAGCGAAGAAGCGAGTGTACACATATCGAGGTGTACACGTGTCCATGGCCCATACCCTAGTAAGGGCTTGTCAGTGAGCTTACCTAACCCATACTGCTACAGTCCAAGCATGTCCTCGATGGGACAGCGGAATCCCCCGTCATAAGATTTAGAGTATGACCTACACGTGAAACATACCTGCTATCAGAAAAAGATGTCCCTTGTCCTTTTCCCCTTTACTCCAGATCTAGTGTCTGGCCGGACATTTCTCTCAACATCCGGCCAGATATATGCGATGGTTTACTTGGGGAGATTCTCCATCACGTGCTTTGTGGAGACTATTAGCAGTACGTTACCTTATGACTTTGGCCGAGCGTGCAGTCCGCTCGGCCCTGCGACCTTCTCCACTGAGCGCCGGAACCCTGATTTCGACAGGGCGCCTTTAACCATCAGCCGAACACCGGGCGGTCGGCCAGCCGGTCGGACCCATCCATCTCCGGACGTTCGATTCCACCGGACGGCCGGCCGGCCGTTCGGACCCGGCCCTCTCCGGATGGACAACTGCCACTTTGACTTCCACGTGGCGTTGACTCCACAGGACGGGATCCCCTGTTCTTACTACCGGATCATATATATATATATATATATATATATATATATATATATATAAAATTATTTACAATTACATCAAATCATAGCTTATTTCAATCATAATTTGTTACAATCCCTTCGTAAATTCATCAATCTCCTAAATTATAATTTATATCAAGATGGATGATCGGAGACCTCCCAAAGTCGTCTGAAGGCCATCGGCGATGTACAAATAGTCAAGTTGTCAGACGTTAAAGGGGATGACCTTCGACTACTCGTTCCGATTCAAACTATAATATGAGGGATAATCATAATTCAACAGTAATTTCAAATGATCCATCTTCTATATTTTTGTATAGATAAAAAGATCTGATATCAAAGTGTAGTCAGGCATTCAATTTTACTATTGTCCTTATTTGATATTATATATGGCAAGTCTGTTTAGGCATCACCGAAAATTTGGAAGGATAGCTAGTCACAAGGTTAATTTATTTCATTCTTCGAATAAAAAACAAAATAAATAGACATTTTCAAAATATAATTTATTTCCTTTCTCCACTCCTCTCTCCTTCCAAAACAAACACGAAATAAAAGGAAATTGTGCGATCGTCGTAATCAAATTTGATTTCTGCATTCATATATTCCTTTATTCGACAACACAAGCATCCAATACCTTTATTCATATTTCTAATACAAGTAACTACTTGAGATTTTTTTTTCATAAAGACAAGCATGCATCGATGAGTTTTCCACATTGAGACTATTTTATTGACATATAAAAAATATTATCTTTGGAAATTAAAATTATATATAAAAAAATAGACTTCTAGAAATTAATTGCTATTTATTGATTTGTTTTTTTAGCTTATCCATTTATTTCCAATCAATAGGAATAGGGATATGTAAAACTCCTTTTTCAAGTTGCATGCATCAATTAAATTAACTTGAGTCTAGTCATTTCCCAATGATAAATAGTACGATGCAATGCAACAACCAAAATAAAAAGAAAAAAAGATAAGTTCAAATAATTTTCTTCCATGAAAATTAATGTGTTTGTTTCTTTTGTTAAATAGACGACATCTTGTCTTTAACTTGTAAGTTATGTTACCAGAATTTATACAGAAAAGAAAAGCTATTCACAATAGGAACCTGTTTGCACTTGTGCTTGACCTAAACTTGCAAGATTAAGTGTGAATGAATATGCAGCTACAATGTGGAAGAAAAATACTTTCATATTTAGATTACCAAGGTGGAAACTAATGAACTGTCTATTCCTTAAATTCTTGTTTCAATAAATCAAAGAATTCAGAATAGAGGTTGCAGCACCATGCCTCATTTTCTAACTTCTCAAAAATATTTGCAGCATGGAAGAATAATCACTTCAAGAAGATATGTATCCTCCAACATCTTAGTGTAATAAAGTCTGACACATATTCATTGCCACTGTTGAACTTAAGTTAAAATTTTAATGAACAAATCCAAAGAATGGTAAAGTATGAACATTCCATATCCATCATGACTAGAATCACAACAATATTTGTCAATTTCGATCATCCTTCATTAGGGCCGTAAATAAATTAAGCATTTGTGAAATGTTCGACTTGATAAGAACTTGTTTATGTTCATTCAATATACACAAAATTGATTAAACAAACAAGCTTGAACAACTTGTTAAGCTAAACAAACAAGTTTGAATACATATGTGTTCAGCTCATTAACGTTCGTGAACAATGTTCACAACCCATATTTATTAATAAAATTCTTTTAAATATGCTAAAAAAATAATAAAATAAATAAATAAATTTAAATTATCAAATTCAATAACCAATCAAACAACTAAAACTTTCAAACAATCAAACATGCTTAAATTGAGAGCTCGATAATATATAAATGAACCAAGCTCGAACCAAGCTCAAGCCAAGCTCGAACCAAGCTCAAGTCAAGCTGGAATTGAGAGCTTAATAACATCTAAATAAACCAAGCTCAAGCCAAGTTTCAAACAAGCTCAAACTCATAAAAAATAAACCAAGTCAAGCTTGAACACTCATTTCAAAAGTTTGGTTCATTTTAAGCTCGGCTCGGTTATCTTATCAAACAAGCTTGAACATCCCAAAGCTCAACTCGGCTCGGCTTGTTTACAACCCTATCCTTCGCAGGCATCTTATAATTCCGAAAGAACAATTGGGTAGTCTAAATCTTATCATTTAAAAGACAGCATGCAAGCAGAATTCAAGAATGACAAAGCATGATAGCACAATCATCACAAATTACAAGATCATATGTCCATTTAGAGACGGCTTTTGAAGTTTTAGCACAATATAACATCTCAAACATATAATTTGAAGTCTTAAGAGTTAAAACATTACAAAAGCAAACCACAAATACTGTTTTTATAGCATAAGAAAACCCTACTGACCGAATTATTTGTCCATCGTGCTTGTGCTTGGCACTCTTATCTTCGCTTGATTTCCTCCCACCATGCACATCTCAGAACCATCACTCCTCTGCTTTCTGTGTCAATCATGGTGCCTACGAGACTTCTTCCGGAATTTGGCTTTGTCACTATCGCCGTCATCAGAATCATGATGCCCCCGTTTGTGATGGTGATGGTGTCGGTGTCGTCTATCAGATTCATCTTCAGAGTCATCAGATTCATCCCTCTTCCGGTGGCTCTTGCTCCTCTTTTTATCCCTCCTACTCCTCTTGCTGTGCCTGTGCCTGTGCCCGTGCTTGTCCTCTTCCACATCATCGTCCGAGCCCCTACGTTTCCTCCTCTTCTGTGTCTTCTCGTCCTCTTCGTCACTGTCGGATTCATCACTATCATCAGACCTCTTCCTCCTGCTCCGCTGCCCGGATCTCCCTCTGTGCCGATGGCTCACCTTCTCCCCTTTAGAATCATTCGCTCTCTGGCGGCCGGTGCTCTTCTTTGACTTTTTACCGAATCTTGCGGCAATGATCTTCTCAATCTCTGGATCCACATCAGAGTCCGAGCTTTCAGTCTCCTCTTCTTCGTCTTCATCGTCCTCCTCGCTGCTTTCCGGCTTGAGTCCGTTTGACTTCTTGATCTGCTCGAAGACAGCGGTAGCAGCAGCCTGGAGGGCGGCGTCGTTCTTCTCCTTGTCGGGATCCTTGGCGCTGAGGAAGTTGCGACACTGGAAGGTGAGATGGCCGACGCGGCCGCACTTCTTGCAGGCGCCACGGGCCTCGTTGGAGCCGGAACCGGTGACGCGTGCGAGGGCGAGGAGACCTTGGAAACTAGCGTAGGCGTTTTCCGAGGATGCCGCGGCGCCATCCTCTCCGGGGAGGGCGGATCCCTTGTCGGCGTCCTTGTTGGTGGGAGCGTAGGGATCGTAGCCGATCGCACTCTGCCAGATGCCGTGAGTCTGCAGGGCTGCGCTACTATGCACCCGGTTGTTCGCCGGCATGCGAACGCGGCCCGCCGTCGCCGGCATCTTGTTCGAAGAGGATTGGGGAGCCTAGGGTTTCTTCTTCGAGATTGGGGATTTCCGACGTTTGGGAAAGACCGAAGACGTGATAAATAGGAAAAAAACGGTTTTGTCGCCCGATATAAATTCTGACGGGGTTACTAGTTAGAAAGGGAATGGAATTGGATTGCGATTCGATTATATATATATATATATATATTTTTTTTTATTCCTCTTATTTATTATATTCTTTTTTATCCCATCATATTTTTAATTTTTATTTCCATGTTCGTTGAATCGTATCTTAGGAATTAGATATCCATCGCTATATCATAAAATATTACTATTTTTTATTTTTAAAATATATGAGTTGAAATATTAAATATTTAAAATTATGATTAAAATAATTTTTACCGACTAGAGTTATTTCTATTCATAATTTTATTTTTTATCAAATTAAATTTAGTCAATAATTTTTATTTTTATTTTTAATTTTACTAATAATTTTTTATTTTTTATAGGTTAAATTTAAATTTGATTGTTTTTAATTTTTTACTCGTTAAAATTGGATTTGATAAAATAATTTATTTTTTATTGTTTGTTTGGTTTTTTAATTAAAATTTCATTTATTTGTTTTAGATTTGATCAAGAATTTTTATTTTTTTATAGATTAAAATTAAATTTGATTGTTTTTAATTTTCTATCATATTTGATAAATAATTTTAATTTTTAAGTTAGATTTGTTTGGTAATTTATTTTTAATTTTTATTAATAAAAAATTAATTTACTGATTAAAATTAAATTTGATTAATAAATTAAAAATATATATTGATTAGAAATTGTTTTTTCTTTTATAAAAATTATTTACATATTTAATATTCTACTTATTATTTCTTTGTAAATTTTATTTTTATATTTTCTTTCTCGTTTCTCTTTCATTACCATTATACCGTTATATTGTGCTTGGCTCCAAAAGTTATTATGCATATTTTTAAAATAATTTATTAGTTAAATATTTTTATTAAATAAATTTAATTGATAATTTATTAAAATTAAAATTAATAAAATATAGTTTAATTTATGGAGCTTCCATAGATATATAGGATTTCGAAGAAGGATTTATTGTATATATATATACTATATCTATTATACACGATGGCTATTTTTTTTAAAAAAATACTAATTAAAATTTTAGGATCGAATGTGCTATTGGGGGGTGAATAGCGCTCGTGACTTTCATTTTCGTTTCGAAAAACTATCGAGTAAAATATGCAATGGAAATAAATAAAATAATTGCAAACACACGAACACCAAAGGTTTTACTTGGTTCGAAACATGGGGCGACTCCTGCTCCAAGGCCCACACTTGTTGAGTGTTTACTTCGGACAATCACTATAAGCTCGGAAATATACAATTTTGATTTACAATATAAAGTAAAATGGAAATTATACCGATAATGAAAAAATGGAGAGTTTGAAGTTTTAGGTCGTCCGTGTCGAATTACATCTTTGTAGAATCGATCTTTAAGCAGCACACAGAAGAAGGATTGTCAGTTTTCATTGTTGTTCTTGTTGCTGGTCAAACCAGACATATATAGCCTGTTGAGGGCGCCCTTAATCTCATTGAGGGTGCCTCCAATCCCCGGGTCAGCTGCGCATGGATAAGCCCTGCTTCGTCGCTGCTTATCCTCCTGAGGGCGCCCTCCACCTAGCGTCCAGGGCGCCTCCAGCTCCATGGAGGGCGCCCTCCACCTAGTGTCCAGGGCGCCCTCTGCCATGCTGCGCGGAGGTCTCCGGTAGTGCACTCGAGGCGCCTCCAAGCTTCATGGAGGGCATCTCGGGTACTGTTCATCCGAGACTTAAAGACTTTTTCACTCCCTGTAAGATGTGTTATTCCAAAATACCAAACATATCATGCAGAACAGAGTTTAGCATAATAAAATAAGATTAAGATAAATATTTGACAGTCACCGGACTGTCCGGTTCTGACTTCGGATTTCCATCCGGAAACCCTATGTCGAACCGACGTCTACTTTTCCCTCACCGTGGAACACGTCCTCACCTACTCCACTCAGGAGAGTTTACATGTTACCAGTTGATCCTCCAGACCAACTGGACTTTTGCTCAGCGTCGGAAGCTTCCGGTCTTCATGTTGGACGTCCGCTCCACGACCCGTCCAGTCTTCTACCCGGTTCGCGACACCAGGATTTCAACCTAGGGTTACCACCCCCTAGGATTTTGCCCGAAGCTCTCGACCCGCCAAGACTTTCCGCCTAGGGTTACCATCCCCTAGAACCTAGGGTTACCGCCCCTTAGGGTTTTTTCCTTTGCCTAATCGCGGCTAGGACTTTTCCTCACATAGGGTTACCACCCCCTAGGGTTTTCCACCTGCCTAACCATAGCTAGGACTTTTGCCTGAGTACACTTAGGACTTTCCTGCAATCTCATTCAAACTCATTAGATAATAAAATAATTTAACTTTAGACCCTTTGAACTTAAAATGAACCAAACCTTTGAAATGATTGTTCAATCTTGACTTGATTTATTTTTTATGAGCTTGAGTTTAGTTCGTTTAAATGTTATCGAGTTCTCAAATCAAGGTTGGCTAGAGCTTGGTTAGTTTAGATGATATTGAACTTTCAATTCAAGTTTGTTTGATTGTTTGAAAGTTTTAGTTGTTTAATTAGTTATTGAGCTTAATAATATAAATTTATTTATTTATTTTATTATTTATAGCATATTGATAAAAGTTTTATTAATAAATATGGTTTGTGAATATTGTTGACGAACATTGTTCATGAATATTGTTCACGAACGTTAACGAGCTGAACATATATATATATGTTCAAACTTGTTTATTTGGTCTAACGAGCTATTCAAATTTATTTGTTTAATTTATCTTGTGTATATTAAATGAGCATAAGCAAGTTCTTACAAAGTCGAACACCAAACTTATTTACGAATACTTGATTTATTTACAGCTCTACTCCCAACCACTGATTTAAATTAGAAATACAAGTCGACATTTAAAAAAGAATATTTCGTCAAGATAATATTTTTTTAAAAAAATGATCACATATTGTTTAAAATATAGAACCAATCATATGATATTATGAAATCAAAAAAGAGTTTGATAAAGTTTTCCAATTAATTAGAACGATAGAGTTTGATAACCATTTGTTAGTTCAGAAATATAAATATTGTAATAGACTAATAGGTCTGAAAACATTTAATATAAAACATATAAAAGTTAGAGTAGATTTATTGATTAATTTATATCTTAAATGTGTTGTCTGAATACTCAAATAAAATAGGTAAACTTTATTTTTCCAAGATTTTTACGTGGTTCTTGAATTTACTAATTTAGTTTTAACCGGCGAATATCTGGGCTATTCCTTACTCTTACCCGGCAAAGTTCAATAAATATTTCCATTTTTCAATTAATTAATAGAGTTCTTATAACTATAAAATCCATGATAGATTTATAAGGCTTTAAAATTCGCAATAGATGAAAAATAAATGCAAAATTTGTGATAGATTTAGCAGCAAAACTTGTTCTAATTGCTAAAACCAAATGCTCTTTATTACATTAAGCCGCATCGTAAAAGCTAACCTATTAAGAAAACAAGAAATTAAATTGCAACAAAAGGTTGTGAATTGTGATAGCTTTACTAACATATTCAAACTTTTACACTAATCCGAGCTTAATAAAACAACAGTGTTTTAGCATTTATAATTCTGATAACAATTGCCAGTGATATTTTCCAGTGACGTGAAAGTCATAAATTAAAGCATACATTTCAAAACTTATTTCACAAAGATAAGAGAACAAGAATTGCAGGTTTGCAATACCAAAAGAAAAAAACAAAACAGCGAGGGAGGGCGGAATTAAATAAGTAAACCAGCCAAAGATTCCATGTAGCAAAAAAAAAAAAAAAAAAAAAGTAAAAAAGAAGGATCGAAATTACAGAGCACCGATCATGAGTCCATTATGTTGATAACTTTTGTTGCTTACAACATGCAAATTAGTTATCAACTACATTTGGATGCATCCCAGCCACCTCAATCCATCTCTTAAGATCCACAGCATGCCGATCTCGGGACTACAGCAGTCTCAGCAGCTCCCTGGTCTGGTTTGTTGATCTCAATTGTCCCATGCTGCAGCAAATCAATAAATGCATAAGAATATTACGCAGAATTTAGCACAAGCACATTTCTTTCTACCTCAGCTTTGTCCGTTTCAGAAAGTCTTTGCTTAATGTCTCTAGCTATTGAAAAGAAGACCTGTTCCACATTCAGATTTGTCTTGGCACTCTATGCGGCTCAAACACTAGTGGTTAGAAAGTAGAAACAGCCATCAAATGCAAAGAGGCATTTACTCTACTTACAGTTTCGAAGAACTTGATTCCATATTCATCAGCAAGTGCTTGTCCCTTTGCAGTAGGCACAGCCTGTGAAATCACAAATGTAAAGCCTTGACAAAGGGGAAACCCAAATCACTATCATAGTTCGAGAGATAGAAGACATAATTAGTACCTAAAATGGACCTAGGGAACATACCCGTTTGCTTTCATCCATATCAGCCTTGTTACCAACCAGAATTTTGTTCACATTGTCTGAAGCGTGCTGTTCAATGTTACGGATCCAATTCCTAATGTCTGTTGAGATAAGCAGGCAATAAGGCAGAAAGAGGAAGAAAACAATCTAAATAATTAATTATAGAATAAATGTAGATATGATTACTGTTAAAAGATGACTCATCAGTGACATCATAAACAAGCAAAATGCCCATGGCACCTCGGTAGTAAGCTTGTAAAACAGAAGAAAAGAAATATTGTGTTAGTCCAAAAAAGTTTTAGGAAAAAAAAATTCTAGAATGCAAAAGTAGCTCCCTCAAAGTACTTGCTTCAAGAAAAAACACAATGTAAACCTACCAGTTGTTATAGTTCGGAAACGTTCTTGACCAGCTGTGTCCCAAATTTGCAGTTTAATTCGCTTCCCATCCAATTCTACAGTTCTTATTTTAAAATCAATACTGTGCAAAAGACAGTAGTCATAGTCAGAAAAAAAAAGTAGCACCATAGAAAGTAAGCGAGTTCAAAAAAAGAGCTTTAAACATAACCTACCCTATTGTAGTAATGAAACTTGTTGTGAAAGAGCCATCAGAGAAGCGCAGAAGGAGACAACTCTTCCCAACACCTAAACTTCACAACAAGGAGTTTCATAAACATCAAATTTCTTTTACATGTAAATTAATAAGGTGCAATTATTTTTGGTATATACAGTTCTATATGCGCGCCCTCATTTCAATACATCACAGAAATAATTGGATATCAGTAGACACTGGAAAGAACAACAAAATTCTATGCAGAAGCAACATGTCAAATACATGCACGCCTCATTTCAATTACCTCAGAACAATGATGTATGTAGTGGAGATGGATTAATTGACTAAACATACACAAAGCAACAATGCTCTATACAGCAGTAATATCTGATGTGCAATCATACTTGAACTTGACTACATGGATACATTTTTATGAAGCCAAGCCTCATCCTGAAATATTTGTTTACAAAAATAGAACTGTAGGATACTCCCAGTATGATCCAATTAAAAAAGGACCATTTATGGCAACAGACAATCCAAGTTACGGCTTAATACAGAAACAAATACTCGAAAAAGAGAAAAGAAAAACAGAGAGCCTACCACTTGGAATAGTAAGCTACTTCATATCTACAAGATAATAGGCATGGTCAATCCTGGGTCCTTCTACATAAACATGAAAGAACCCATTTCAAAATGCCATACAAAATTGAAGCATAAGGAACAAATTTGCTAAAGAATATGAAAGAGAATTTAGCCCTTTTGACAAACTTTATATCTGTGAACCACTTGGAGCAATTCTTGGAATTTTGTAAACCTCAACATTTGTTTTCCCTAAATTCAGTAGTTATAATCATAATATACATCTAAGGACTCACTGCTCTGATCCTAAATGATGTTAATAGAACAAGCATAATTGCTAGAGAGATTCAAACTAAGGAAAATTATCCACTTTACAATGAGAATACTCTCCAAAATAGGGAGCGCATGTTAACCAAAAAGAGGAAGCCTAACTTCATAACTTGTTCATCTTGTGACTGACCAAGATTCTGTTGATGTTATTTAAAAGCCAGTTGATCTACCTAGATACAAAATTGCGGTAATGAAATACTATCAATAGTCTTCTCCGTAAAGACTTCAGAATCTCTCAAGTATATAGGATCACAGGAAATGATCATTTTGAGAACAGAGATTTTGTGCTATGTATGTATTTTTAGAACATGAAATAAATACACTTTCACCAGAACATACAAACCTTATAAAAAGTACAATAACCTTACTTAAAAAATAATTAACAATTACTATAGCGTTGACATAATTCGTGCATATAAAAGGTTAAAATAGGCTTGTATAGAGAACAATAGAAGGATAAAATAAAAATATTAAATTGATATAACCTTGCATAGAGCTCAATGAAGGGATAAGATTCATGTCTTCATTCTCAAATGTGCCACTTATTGGATGAAGTCTCATTATAAAACAAAAGTCGGGGACAATAGAAATTGATAAGAAGCATGCACAAAGCAACAAGAGGCGTCAAGTAACTAAAAATTGAGAACCCAAGTTCTCTTAGGACATGCTTACAAGGAGAGATTGGAGGAAATAAAACATGAAAGATATATAAATTTAGGTACACTTTGTCAAGAAAATAACTTTCATATCCTTCTCTTGTTTTCTCTCTCCAATAAAATAACTTAACTTTCATAACCATGGACAGGGCCGGCCCTGGAGGAGGGCGGCACTGGGCGATGCCCAGGGCCCATGATTTGAGAGGGTCCAAATATTTTTTTTTTAGTATTATGTATTATAGGCATGTAATTAGAGCCTTGAATAGTTGGACCCAAATTCATATTTCAGAATTTTTTGATATTGTCTTTTACTTTTATCTTTTTAGGCAGGGCCTTGAGTAGTTGGGGCTCAAATTTATTTTGGACCTTTTTTTTTTCTGCCCCGGGCCTCCTCTGTAGAAGGACTGGAGCTGACTATGGACATGCCAATGTGGAACTACATTGAACATTTGTTTGGTAATTATGTAGAGTTATTCCTATTTACTCATAAAACCATAGAATATTGTAAAATCCAGTGGTTTAAGGTTTTATTCTTGAGAAATAAAAGAAAAAACAGATTAGCAATTGGATTCAACAAAAACCATAATGGTTCTGTAAATGGTCCACAATAAAGTATGCATGGCATTCTGTATCTGATAATTAACGCCCATCTAGAAGCACCAAATTGTACTTTACTCGTTACACAGTAGATGAGAAAAAGGCAACTTTAAAGTTTTCTAAACAATTAGAACTATAGAAACGAAAGTCCTTCAGAATCTTTTGCGATGTATGCTGCACCAAAAACAAAATCAAACACCTCTAGATAAATAAGCTAAAAGGACTAATACTTTCTTTGTGAAATATAAGAAGAAAAGTTAATCCACCGTAACTGAACATGGAGTACAAAATGTCTTGACTTTGATCGCGTCACACAATAACCAAGGGAAGGTATGATAATTAAGAGATCCAATACAACGCAGTTCCAATATTGCATTTGAGGAAGCATAACAGTTTGATCTGGTACAGCGACCCCTAATAAAAGCTTCACGCAGAGCCATTTAATCCAGACCCAAAATCACGTCCATATCATGCAAAAATCAAAATTGGGAGAAAAGAGACAAGAAAAGCTAGACCTTTCAGATGACAAAACGAATAAACAAAAACACATGAAAAACTTCACTAAATCCGTGGTGGAAAAAAAAGCGCGGAATGGCCTTACCGCTGTCTCCGATCAGCAAAAGTTTGATCAAGTAGTCGTAATCGGCTCGTGCCCTAGCAGGCGGAGCAGCCATTGTATAACCACCGATGGAGGGATCAACGATCTCCTCTATTAAGCCACCTCCACCGTAGATCCCTCCCCTCCCTCCCAAGGAAGCAGATCAAAAACCATAAGAGCATAAATCGAAGAAACCAAACGGGGGGAAACGAATGGCCAGCAAATGCTTACGAGACTAATCAATCCGCTAATAGGAGGAAGAAGACGTCGATCTCAAGAGCTGGAGATATGAAGAAAAGTAGACCGACAGCGGTGTTGCTCTTCTGGCAGAGAAGGAGGCCGACAGCAGTGTCGCTCCTCTGGCCGTGGGAACGGCCGTCGAAGTAGGAGGCGAAGAGGAACGAGAGAGCACCACCGAAACTCTTTATTAACGTTGCGAAACTCCAATTCGCCCCCCTATAGTTTACCTTTTATCTTTACCTCCACAGATCAAAAAACTTGTGTTCCACACATAAAGTTTGAAAAACATAAACAAATTGCACCTTTCTTAGTTCTTACACTATCAATGGAACAATTAGCATTCGTTAAAAAGTTTAAAAATTAAATTTATCTTGTAGCGTGAATAACGAGATGACGAGCTAGGCTGGTAGAGCATCGAGATTAATTTTTCTAAATATGGAATTTATCTAAAATTTTATATTTTATGTGAAAAAAATATTTATGCTATATTTATTCCTTAAATTTATATTTCATAAATATATTTTTAAATTTAGAAAATAAATTTCATTCAATAAATATTAAAATATTATTTAATTTGGAAGAGATAAAAAATAAAAAATAGATTGAATAATGAAAATATATATTATGTAAAGAAAGAAAAAAATAATAAAAAATAAAAGAGAGAAGAGAGTAGAAAATAATAAAAAAAAAATGAAGATAATAAAAATTTTAGAATAGCTGATATAGTGTGTAAGCAAAAGTGATTGTATGTAGACATCACCAGTAACAAAATCTCCCCACGATACTCACAAGTGAAGATTCTATGTTCTACTATACATTGTAGCCTTAGGTGTCGACTGTCAAATTGGTTGGAGGTGATTGGGATCTGTCGAGAATTGATCTCTTATCTTATTGTAGTAAGTCATGTCACCTTCTAGTCAACTGGGCATCTTGTGAGGACCTGTGTTCAAAATACATGATCAAAAGTAGAGATGGTTGAAAAAAAGATTAAAAGATGTTCACTGATGGTATCATTTTTCACCGGCTCAAGTTCTTTCTTGTAGGACCAGATCGTGCAATAGAGGGGTGGGTGAATATCACATTTAAAAAAAATTCTTTTCTTTTGAAAACAAATCAAAGTGCAACGAAAAAAATATACTACAAAATAAGACAAAAGAATTTACTTGGTTCACAATTTAGCAATTGTTACTCCAAGGCCTACTATCTCTTGGATCATTTTCGGTTAGGTAATACACTAATCTTCTCCTTTCCAGAATCTCTTGGAGACGAAGAAAACCTCGTACAATAATATAGAGAATAATACAAAATTATTTTCTATTACAAATGAAATATGCACTAATAAATGTTACCAACAACTCGAATAGATTGAAACTCGACGTAGGTTGTTAGTAGTAGATGAAGCACAAATGGACAAAGCCAATTTGTAGAGCGAAACAAGGAGTTTGAAAGACTTGATTGAATTATATTTCAAAGCCTTGGATACCAAGGCTTCTTTTATATTCTTCATTTGGTTGATTGAAAACTCATTCTAAACCTTCTATTAGGTGATTGGACTTTGATCTTTCCTTGCTTACTCCGATCTGATCAAATCAATCTCACGAAATCTGTTTGTCCAGTTGGCTGAACACCTGTACAGGCGACTGAACCCCATAATTTTCTTTACTATTTGATCTAATCTCATTCGATCTGTTCTTTCCATATTGTTAGATTGAGACGCACGTTGGGGGGGGGGGGGGGGGGGGGGAAACATGTGGTTTTAAAAAACTCGTCATTTTCGTTTTAAAACAAGAGTATGCAATGGAAACAGAAATAGATAGAAATGAAAAAAGGCACGAACACAAGGATTTACTTGGCTCGAAGCCTTCGGCGACTCCTACTCCAAGACTTAGGACCCGTGGACCTATCGATGGGTAATCCACTAATTATCTCTTCCAGAATCGTCGGAAGAGGGGATTCAATAAAAAAGAATTAGAGAAGTGTAACACGCTACACTTCTCGTCTGCAAAAATTAAGTACAGTAATTAATTTAGTTACCAAACATTGTTTGTAGCTGGTCGGCTTAGCATTTAGGCGGCTTCTCGATAGCAATTGGGTTTAGGAGAGTTGTAGCAGGGCAACAACAGCAAGCTGAAGCAGTCGGAAAGTCAATCAAACGCTTAGAATCTCATATAGACAATGATATCAAAGCCTTGGGCGAGAAATCCTTTTATTGAGCATGGAAGGTGCCTTCCATAACCTTGAAGGCTCTTCCATAGAACTAAAAGACGTCTTTCATGAACAGTGCGGAAGGTGTAGGATCGAAAAGAATTTAGATATCTCCACAATGACATGATATTGTCCACTTTGGGCCTAAGTCCTCATGATTTTGCTCTTGGGCTCTACCCAAAAGGCCTCATGCCAATGGAGATATCTTTTTCTTATAAACCCATGATATTTTCCATGTGTTTTCAATATGGGACTATGTTTGCAATCTTGCAACCCCAACAATCCCCCCCTCAAACAAAGGACCATGGGCTTCCCACGTCCGATCCTCGACCCACCAGGTCTTCCTGCCCCTCGATCTACTCGACCTACTAGAACTTCCTTCCCCTCGGTCTACTCGACCTACTAGGACTTCCTGCCCCTCGGTCTACCCGACCTACTAGGACTTCCTTGCCTAGCCGCAACTAGGACTTCCTGCCCCTCGGTCCACCCGACCTACTAGGACTTCCTGCCTAGTGTCTGGTCCTCTTGATCCGAACATAGGAGCCCCCACTTTCTTTGTTTGAGGTCAATATTGTACTCACATGGTTCAATCAGACCATAGCTCTTGTGCACAGTCAGCGGTTAAACCTTCTGGCAGTCCGGGCTCTGATACCAATTGTAGGACCTTCGGATGGCTAGAGAGGGGGGTGTGAATAGCCGACCTCAAATTTGCGTTTCTTTCTACAAATCAAGTTAGCGCAGCGGAAAAATAACAACAGAAACCTAAATGGAGAAATCAAACCTCAAGCACAACGATGTAACGAGGTTCGGAGATGATACTCCTACTCCTCGGCGTGTCCGTAAGGTGGACGAAGCCTATCAATCCGTCGGTGGATGAGACCCCGGATAACCGGCTAATATGAACTCCTTCTGGGTGGAGAAACCTCGCCACAATCTCTTGCAACAGCAAGATAGGAGTACAAGAAAGAAAGCAAGAAACAAAAAGCAATACGAATGTAAAAACACTTTGCCTTCTCGTCGACGGGAGTCCGTTGATGAAGCAGCAGCTTCACGGCTCCATCAACTAGAAAACCAGCACGAAGCTCACGCGAAGCTTCAGCAAACCGAGAGCTCAGCAAAGCTCAAGAGGAAGAAGAAGAATTAGCAGAAGCAGCTTTTCCAGTGTTGAAGCCCTCGACCTCTTTATAACCTGCACCTGCTCACCTGGCGACAGAGTTCTGCGAAGAAGACGGAGATAGCCGTTGTGACTCAACGGCTATGCCTGGACCGATCACCTGATCGGTCCAGGAGATCCCTGATCGGTCCACAGACCAATCAGGCTAAGCCTGGACCGATCAGACCATATCCTGATCGGTCCAGGAGGGATCTGATCGGTCCCTGGACCGATCAGTCCTTTCTCTCCTTTTCCTCTGTGTTGCTTCCTGATCGGTCTCCAGACCGATCAGATAACTCAAAGTACCACACTGATTGGTTACTGATCGGCCTGCAGACCGATCAGCCGTATCATTGGATCGGTCACCAGACCGATCCAGGTTTAGAGCTCCCAGCCCTAAACCCTACCTGGTCCTGAGAACGAGCTACCGAACCCTCTCTGACCTAGTCCGGAGAACGAGCTACCGAGCCCTCTCCGACTTCGTCCGGTCCAGAGAACGAGCTACCGAGCCCTCTCTGACCTAGTCCAGAGAATGAGCTGTCGAGCCCTCTCCGACTTCGTCCGGTCCAGAGAACAAGCTATCGAGCCCTCTCTGACTTCGTCTGGTCCAGAGAACGAGCTCCCAAGCCCTCTCTGACCTAGTCCGGAGAACGAGCTGCCAAGCCCTCTCCGACTTCCCATGCCAAGCTTCCATACTTGGACTTCTCCCGTGCCAAGCTCCCTGCTTGGACTTTTCCGTGCCAAGTCTCCATACTTGGACTTTTCTCGTGCCAAGCTCCCTGCTTGGACTTTTCCGTGCCAAGTCTCTATACTTGGACTTTTCCCGTGCCAAGTCTCCATACTTGGACTTTTCCGTGCCAAGTCTCCATACTTGGACTTTTCTCGTGCCAAGCTCCCTGCTTGGACTTTTCACCAGATGTCTGGTCAACCTTGACCTATCTGGATTTCCCTTGCCTGGCTTCACTCACCAGGACTTTCCAACTGCCTGGCTTCACTCACCAGGACTTTCCCTTGCATGGCTTCACTCACCAGGACTTTCACCTGGCTTCACTCACCAAGATTTCCCGAATCAGGTCGACTCACCTCGGGTCAACCAGGTCAACCTTGACCAAAGATTACACCCATAATCTCCCAAGTTTGTATCCTTGTCAAACACCCCCTCGGACATTGACTTCTATAATGTTCCCTTCGCTTGCATTGGAAGCACACCACGTGCTCCTTGCTCTTGCGTTTCGGGACTCCGGCTTCCTTGACCTTTGGTGCCGGTGGAGTCTTCCTAATCCTCTTTGGACATTTACTCTTGTAATGCCCATATTCCCTACACTCAAAGCACATTATATGTAATTTACTTGAAATTAAATCGCTTGAGTTACCTAAGGTTGAGGATGGATGTAAGCTCTCTTCTTCATCCCTTCCGGAGGTAGAAGCTTCTTCTTGCACCAATCTTGAAGAAGAACTCTCCTCCTCTTCTTCCATAGATGTTGAGTAGCCCTCAACTTCTAATTCCTTACTTCCATGATGTGAGCTACTTGGCTCACTTGACTCCTCTTCATGACTTGAATTGGAGCTCTCCTCATGGAACTTAGCCAAGTTGTTCCACAACTCCTTGGCATTGTTGTATCCACCTATCTTACACAAGATATCACTAGGTAATGAAAATTCAAGGATTTTCGTTACCTCGTCGTTGATTGTGGATTGGTGGATTTGTTCTTTCGTCCACTTCTTTTTCTTGAGAAGTTCTCCCTTTCTATCCACCGGAGGAATAAAACCTACTTGTACACAATTCCAATTTGCTAGGTTAGTCATAAGAAAATACTTCATTCTTACCTTCCAATACACGAAGTCATAGCACTCGTAGAAGGGTGGAATCGTGATGTCTTCTCCGAGTCGATCCATTCTCTAGCTTGTGCTCCCCCGGGTGTTAATCCGACGAAGAGCAACCTTGCTTTGATACCACTTGTAGGATCGAAAAGAATTTAGATATCTCCACAATGACATGATATTGTCCACTTTGGGCCTAAGCCCTCATGATTTTGCTCTTGGGCTCTACCCAAAAGGCCTCATGCCAATGGAGATATCTTTTTCTTATAAACCCATGATCTTTTCCATGTGTTTTCAATATGGGACTATGTTTTCAACCTTGCAACCCCAACAGAAGGTGTCTTCCATGAACAATGCAGAAGGCGCCTTCCATACTATGGAAGGCGCCTCAGGCACTGTTCATCCAAGGTATTTTTTGCTCCTTTTGCCCTACAAAAAATATTAGTCCAATAACATGCAAGACAATATTAGCACAATAATAATGAGCAGCAATTAGATCCTGTCTCTCAAAGACCAGGATCAAGGTCTCAATTTAAGTTTTTAAAATTGACTGAAATTGGATCGATGCCTACTGTTCCTTCGAATTGGGACATGTCCTCACTTAGTCACTCTCCTCCAATGACTTACCTCTACTTACTAGGTGTAGAGTTACCTTCCGGAATCAAATATCCAGATTTCAGGAATTAAACATCTGATCTATTGGAATTGTACATCCGGTCTTCTCCAATTGGGAATCGTACTTCTCGACCTACCAGAATCGTACATCCGGTCTTCTCCAATAGGGAATCGCACGTTCCGGCCCTTGCTAGAATCCAACATCCGAACTTCAACCTTTCGGGAATCGAACATCCCGATTACCATAATCATACATCCACTCTTCAACCAATTAGGAATCAAATATCCTGATTAGGGTTAGTTAACCCTTCACACTCGGTAACAAGGTTAGATTACAACACGTCTAACTTTAACCTATTTGTCATTCATCAAAACTCAGGTTTGACCATTGGTGCTGACTGTACCAACAATCTCTTCGTTCTTGATGTAATGACAACCTTGGTTAAAGTTAGAAGAATAATAAAAAAAGGAATAGTAATAAAAATTAAGTAAGTTTTGTTCTATTCTCTCGAGCATTTTAGGATTAAGGTTTTCAAGTTTTTAGTTTTTCTTACTTTAACCCTTACCCTCCTCCTTTGACATTTATAAAAAAAATATACAAGTATACCAAGGAATTGAGACACACAATAAACGTTTCAAAATAAGCATAAAAACTTACAGGTTTATTGTAGGGAGGAGGTTAGAGTTTTAAAACAATTTTCACTAAACTTTGAAAGATTTTCAAAATTATAACATGTTTTGAAAGTTAACAAAAGCTATAATAGGTTTTGTAAAATTTCTAATTAATCTTTTTCAACAATTTCTAAGTAAAAATTTCGAAGGATTTAAAAAATGTTCTGAAAACTTTTAACCATGGATTGAGAAATATTTTTAATTTAGAAATATTTTGGAAATACTTTAAACCAGAGTTTTTAATTTAGAAATATTTTTAAAATACTTTAAATAAGAGTTTTTAACTTAAAAATATTTTCAAAAGCTTCAAACAAGAATATCGTAAGTTATTTTGAGAAAAAAAAATTAAGTAAAGATTTCCAAAATAATTTTCAAACACAGTTTTTAATTTAAAAAATAAAATTTTTAGGAAGTTTCAAAATATATTTTTGAAATCATTTTTTCAAATATCCTCCTCCTAAACTTGATATTATTTAAGAAAAATATTTATCTAGAAATTATCCTTAAATATCTAACCGTTTATTACTAACTGTCTATTAGAAGATAGTAATATTAACTTGGTTAGTCGAATTACATAAATGTATCTAATTAGTATTTGATTAAGATGGATTACTTAACCTGATTATTATAATTTTAGTATTTTTTTACCTAGACTTGTGTTGATACACTGATATAAGTATCTTAAGTCCAGGTAATTTGTCTACACATTTCACGTCATTCTAAGTTTTTAAATACACAATCAAGATAGACCTAGTGTGTTTGTGAGATGTTCAATTTCTAGATTTATAGAAACATGCTTTCTAAGGATTTGATGTAGTCTAAGATCAAAAATCATTTGAAATTCTAAGAAAATAGGAATTTTTAGAAAATATAAGGAAAGAATTTTCCCTAGAATTTGCAAACCATTTGAAAATAAATATTTTAAAAATAGTAGTACTAGTCTAAGAGGATTATCCAAATAAAGTGGTAAAAAGTAGCTAACTATATAGATCAAGTCAATCAGATATACAATATACTACAGTGTACTAAAAACACTCAGGCCTGGTCATTATCAGCCAGAGGAGGTGGGGGCTGCTTAGGTGTTCGGAAAGCCCGAAGAATCTATCAAAATCTGGTCGTCATCTCCTCCCAAAGAGAGGAGAATCTAGTAGTCATCTCTCCTCAAATAGTGTTGAATCCGTCTGAGACCGACTGCTGGATCTGAGCAGAAGACTCCTCAAGTTGAGCAAGTTGATCCTCGATGGATTATGAAGTCAAGGGTTGAGTCGAGGTCGAGGGTTGGGTCGGAGTTAGAGGATGTCCAAAGAGCTCCTCAGCTGTAAATGTCGATAAATCCTCTCCCTCGACCAGAATGATGGGTGGAAAGTTATCCTCGGCCTCACCTAGAGCGTTTGGCTGCAGTCGCACTCTCCAACCTAGTCCCCCCTAAGTAGTCACGTCTATATGCACTAATGCAAGCCGACGCTAACCAATTTCGTCATATGCTCTAAGGGGAGTGAACATACCCTAAGTCATATTTACCCCTATGGTAAAAAATATGCATGCCAAAATGTGACAATAGGGCATATGAACTTGCCTCCTAGTGATGAGACTAGATGCATGGATGATATTCTAAAACATATGCAATGCAATATTGATGTCTTGACGTTGGCATTGTGCATACAAGAAGAAAGAGAAGGAGGGTCGCATCATCGCAACGTCACGAGATGTAATTGGCAAAATACAGGTGGTCAGGACTTGATACAGGATATAGTCTTGTACCCTAAGGGGGGGGGGGGGGGGGGACCTACAGTCAACACAGTAGGTAGTCTCTCCTCCCCCAAAAAGTATATGTGGATAGTATTAAATGTAACGTGTGAGTATGGTTCGTCAAATGGTAAATCCCTACTATGATAATACAAAATAGAAAGGTAGACTTCCTAAGTCCTAGGTTATCATACAAAAGAATGGGGGAGAAGCTAAAGTTCTTCCCACCAACTCTAGTGGAGTATGTCAGATCATCAATTTTAACTAGGTTATTATAAAAATGTGCACACAAGTCTAGGTTTACTAAATGACTACAATAAACTAGCCTATTTAACTGGTAATAATCAATGACCTCTATGATAGTGACCTACTCAAAAACTTGGATTTAAGTGGAATATATGAATATTTTATGAAATCTAATCTAAGTTGCTCATTAGGAAATTTAGCATCAGTAGAGGGGATGCTACTGGAACTAGGCTGTGACGGAATAATATTACATCATTTCTTAAAATAATTTATACATGTAAATATTCACATAACAACATATAGATAGCAAAACTAACTAAATAATTGAGTTAGAGTGTACCAAGGAGGCATTGTTGAGGTTTGGAAGGAGAAAAATGGAGAAAGAGTGGAAATCATCCGCGGGAAGGCACCTTGTTGTGAGTAAAATCACGAATAGAGCAAAGTTCTGTTCGCTATAAAAAGTTGGATTGGAGATGCCTTCAGCCTGTATGAAGGCGCCTTCCATGCGTTATGGAGGACGCCTTCAACTGACAGTAGACACCTTTAGTTGGTTAGGGTAGGATTTTTTTAGCCCTTCCGACGGTACCTCCGATTTTATTGGAGGCGCCTTCGGTGGCTGTAATCATAATTTTGAATTTAATTTAAATTTAATTAACTTGGATTTAAATCTAAATTTAATTAACTTGAATTAAATTAATTTGAATTTGAATTGAATTAATTTAAATTTGATTTTGAATTAGATTTAATTAATTTAAATTTAATTTTAAATTTGAATTTGTTTTAACTAATTCAAATTTGATTTAATTAATTTGAATTAGATTTTAAATTTGAATTTGATTCAAATAATTTATTAAATCCTTATTCATCTTACACAATCTATATTTTCAATTAGGAAATCATATAATTTTATGAAATGAGTTAAGTTAAATTTCTAACCCACTAGGTCTTTCTGATGCCTAATATCTAGTCTCCTTGATGTTGGTGCTGGAAGGACTAGCTAATCAAATCTACATTTTGATATTGACAAAGGTTCAAAGTTATGTATTATTATTATTCTAATGAACTTGACTAAGTGTGCAAGAAAATCCAAGTTAAGTTTGCGTAAAAAAGTCCTTGTCAAGTGGACTAGGCAAAGAAGTTTTGGTTGAGTGGACTGAATAGAAGACTTGGCAGATTGAGGACATCATGCAGAAGTCTTAGGGGTCGAGGACACTAGGTGAGAAGCCTTGAAGTCAAGGACACTAGACAGAAGTCTAGACGGATATATCGAGGACCGGACATCTAGCGGAAAGTCCCAAAGGTCAAGATCGAATACTGAGTAAAAGTCCAAATAGGTCTGGAGGACCGGATGTTTAGAAAATAGGTAATCTCTCCTTAGAGTAGTGGGTGAGGATGCATTTCCCAAGAGAGAATAGTAGGTGCTAGTCAAACCTAGGGTTTCGCTAAAGACCGAAAAATCAAGACCAGACAATCCAAAGACTATCAAATTATTTCATGCTTAATATTATATACTTGTTGTACTAACTCTGTGATGCAGGTATAAGTTTTCTAGACCAACGTGATCCACGCACTTGGAAACCTTCCAGGCGCTTGGGACCTAGATGCCTGGAAGGGATCTAGGTGTAAGTATCGCAGGTTAGTTTTGAAGTGATCAATCGAGTTAAGTTAGGCGCTATGTACTTGATGTCTTGTGTTTGAGTGTGTAGGGACTTAGAAATGCAGGAAGTTGAGCGGAAGATGCAACGAGTGAGAAGGATGACATGGGAAGGAAGGCGACAGGCTCGGTGCATCCAAGGGATGAGGAGCTGCAGAATAATACATCGATGGAGCGAGAAGGATGCGCGCGGCGGATCCGAGGGATGAGGAGCCAGGAGAAAGTTTGCTCAAGGAGAAAGCTAGAGTTGGGTTCGGGTGAGCTCAACTTTGGACGATCGGGGCATCACCCAAACGAGTAGAACGAAGAATGGTCAATGCTGAGTTTGACCATTCGAATGAACTATGTTTGAGACGCCTCAGATGGGACTGAAGGAACCTCAAAAGCCCAATAGATCAGCTACCGTGGAAGAGACATGAGGCGTCTCAGTTGACTGGAGGTGCCTCAAATGAAACATAGCCGAGACGTCTCATATCAACTTGAGGTGCCTCCAATGGAGTAGAGCCATTGCGTAGCCGTTGCAATGTGGATAAAATTTTATCGACATCTTGGATGGCATTGGTGGTACCTCAAATGCCACGTTATCAATGGCGACTAGTGATTATAACACTATAAATAACACCCTAAAGCTAGAAGTTCAATAACACACTCAATATTCATTTTATGTAATCAAATTTTGAGCTTCCAACTGCTGTAAGGGGTTTCTCTGCCTCTGACCTTTGTCAAAGAAGGAGTTTGTTTTAATGCTTTCCATTGTCTTAGATTAATAATCATCTAAGTTGTAATCAAGTAAATCTTCTAAGTCCCTTTTTTATTTTTTATATTATTTTTATCTAATTAATTAGTGTGTCTTGGCTAAGACAGAAGCAAGAGATGTTATAATTTTATTTGTAGGCCATTCAACCCCTTTAATTGGTCAATCCTATCCAAAAAATGATATCAAAATCCAACCACTTTAAAAGGACTAATCGTCAACTGAAACAACAAAAAGATGGTCAGATTAATCATTCACCCACCAAAATTCAAGCAGGAGTTCATGCTTTGAAAGGACCATATGAAGGTATTTTCAAAATAAAATTTGATGTATTGCTAACAATCAAATAAGGTCTTAAAGCACCTAGGGATGAGAACAGAGAGGAAAAGGAAGACCATTAATGGAATAAAAATAGCAAGCTGACTTTGTGGTCAACTGCAAAGTAGAGTTCCATTTGCTGAGCATACTACCGCTCCAAGAAATCAACTAGATTGACGCCTATGACTTTGCCAAAGAACTTTAGGAAAAGTTCCTAGAGCTTGGTGAAGAAGCATCGGAGGCCAAGCTAGCAAGACGGGATATCCTCTAAGATCAACTAACGAACCTCTGGATGGAAAAGGGAGAGAAGGTGACTCAATTTCACACAAAGATCAAATAGCTGATCACTGGACTGACCAACCTCGGAGAAATACTTTCAAATCGAAATTCTCTCCGATATGCACTCAATGCTTTTTCGAGAATCCAAGAATAGATATTAATAGTAGATGTCTACTACATCTTAAAAGACTTAGAGGTAAATACTTTACAAGAGTTATTTTCTACCTTCAAATTACATGAGTCCAGATGTACATGCTCAAGAAATGAAGACAAGTCAAGTTAGAATTTAGCACTAAAAGCTAAGAAGATCGAACCAGATTCGGAGTCATCCCTCAACGAAAACGAAAAAGCATACATAATAAGAAAGTTTAGTAAATTCTTTGAAATTAACAATTTTGACAAGAAATAGGCAATGAAGCTACTTCGGAAGAAGAGAACATTAAGGTGCTACAATTGCAATAAAAAAAGACACATCAAAAACAATTGTCACAGATTGAAGAATAAAGAATAAAGAAATAGAAAAGAGAAAGGGACAAAAAGGTTCAAACAAAAGAACCTACAAGTAACATGGAGCGAGTCATCATCAGAAAAGTTCGAGACAGAATAATACCCCGGGCTATGACTAATAGCTAGTTACCAAGAAGATAATGACAAAGTTATTTCGAAAGAGAGCAACAATAAAGGGAGAGCCTCAACCTATGAATCCGATACAGTAAGTGAAGTATGATTCTTATCTTCTGACTAAATGTACGATGTTATTAAAATGTTAAGTAAACCTTTATGTAAAATTAAAACCATATATATATATATATATATATATATATATGTGAAAAGAAAAAATATGCAGGTTCACTCGAAGAAATGGAAAAATAAAAAAATACTTTAATAAAGTTTTAACTTAAAATATAAAATTAAAAGAACGAAAAATTAAAATTAGAAAAAGTTTTTATATGTTGAATTTCATATGCCCTAGAAAATAATTTTAGATATTATGGAGAATTAAATTGGTATTTGAGAAATTATAGGGGTTAAATTATAAAAGTTTTAAGAATTATATTTCAAGAATATTTCTGATAAATCTAATAGATAGAATTTTGTTTGGATTTTAAAATTATACTTAGTCTATTAAATTAATTTTATGTGCATACTTGAAATTATTTTAGTCAAATTTTTAAAAGCATTTGCTAAATTAATTTTCGTACACTTTATTTTCCTTGAATTTAAATTTTGCTATAATGCCCAGATAGATTAGATTGGTTTTCTGTTAGCCGAAAATATTTTAATTTTTTTTTTACTATTACATAATTTTTTATGATTTTTTTCTATAAAAATGAAATTTTAAAATTAAAAATGTTTGGAAATTATTTTTTAAAAAATTATATCTTTCCCAAATATAATGGTTAGATTTAGAAAGATAAAAAAATCAAGATTATTTGTAGAAAAATATATTTTTAAGTATTTATTTTATAAAATATTCATGTATGTAAATAAAAATATTTTATAACTAAAAAAATAATTTTCTCATGAAAATTTTTCTAACATCATTTTTACTGTGTTTCATATTGACAAAAAAATTTATAATTTTTCTAAGGTTAAAAATAATTTTTAAAGTCGATGAGTTATTTTTGGACAAAATCGACTGATGGATCAGACGATTTCAGATTGACATAGAACCAATACTTATGTATTCGAGTTGGTATCCTAAATGTGTCTATACCCTCAAACATCATTATGATATATCATATTGAGAGCAACAATTTTTTTAACACGATTCAAGAACTTTTAATAATCGTTTGATAAATGTGTCATTTTTTAAATATCAAGACCAATACAATAATTTAAAACAACGTAACACTAATTTTATACAATCCAACAATGATGAACAATTTAGACCAACACAACATAATAATTTTACACAATAACAATCCAATACCAGAATAATTTAAAACAATACAACAAAATAATTTTAAACAATTCAAAACAATCCAATAAAAAATAACACAATAATTTACACAATCAAATAATAATCTAATACAAGAACAACACAATACAATAATTTTAAACAATCAAATACGAGAACAATACAATAATTTTAAACAATCCAATAATAATCCAATACAAGAACAAAATAAAAATGTTAAACAATCTAATAAAAAACAATACCATACAATAATTTAGAACAATAATAATCAATAATAACAATAATCTAGACTAAAAAAATTGTATACCAAATAAGTAGATGAAGTATTAATTTACAACAAATAAACCTACTACATTATTTAATATACAAGAAATATAAACATACTATAACACGTCAATAATAAGGTTGATGATTCATTCTAATTTTCATTTAAAAAATTTATTCTTAATGATTCATACTGCAACATTCACTTTAAATCTATGAATATCTTTTTCCGTGGACTCAACGTTGTATTCACTCAAAATAATTACAAAAACTATAATGACTTTTTATTGAATATTTAAACATTGCCGACAATCTGCGCCCAAACAACCATGTCTTATGTGCCCTCATAAGCTGTTTTAGCATCTCCAATGCAAAATTTTTAAAAAGGTTTGAAAAATAAAAAAATTGAATAATTTTTTTTTAACTATTATGAATGTAAAATTTGAGCTTTGTATTTTAAGAGTAATAGTGAAATTAAAGCTGTTTTTTTCTTTGAAATTTATGCAATATGCATGTATAGTCATGCAATTACATGTTATTAATTAGATCATTTAAAAATTATTTAGAATTTTTTAGGACTCTAACTATTGAAGTTGTTTCAATAGATTTTAGAATGTTGATGTGACATATTGGAATGATAAAAAAAACTTTTGTAGAATTTTAATCATTGGAGATGCCATTAGAAGCGTTCCCTTAGAATGGTGCAGTAGTTGAAATATAAGGTGATGTCACATAAGGTCATTTTTTCATAGTGGTGGTCGTTGAAATATAAGGTAATGTTACATGAGATTTTGCGGTTGAAATTCGATGTGCTTGAGCATTTCTTCCTCATACCTTGATCTCTTATACTAATGACTAATAGTGAATCATGATTTATCTCCTTTAGGTTTACCTAAAGATAGATTGGCAAGAGACCTCCGGGTCACTGCCTACCTCCGCAAAGGAAGGAAAGAGGAAAGAGGAAAGAGGAGCAGTGTGGTTCAGATAAATTTTTAATGAGAACGAGGGGTAACATAAAAACCATATACGTGGTTTGGTATGTCAATTCACGTACATGATGATCAAAGTAGAGATGGATGACAAAAAGTGTCCTCCAAAATAATGGAAACAGTCCGACGCAAATTCTTCGAGCTCCTGTCTCGAATTAGCAAAGCTTCCACTCTCCTCCACATCCACTGCCCTGCTCCTCTTCGAGCACAGCGAAGAAGGAGAAGAAGGAGGAGACTTTCCTAGACGGTGGCCACCGGAGAGGTGCTGGAATTCTATGAGTCGGAATTGACCATCTCTGATTAATAGATTGCCTCCTTTGGAGACCAAACAAGTTCGAGGCTGAAGTTTTTGGTTTTAGGGGCCGGAAATTTGAGAAGTAAACATGAAATTTTAAATAAAATTCTTTCAAATGTAAGCTATTTGTTGATTAAAAGTGAATGGAGAAGAGGTGGAAAAAGAAAGAGACTCCATTGTGAATGAGACTTTAGTCCCACATTAGGAGTTTCATAATACAATGGTTAGTTTATATTGATTCACATGCATTAATTATATGAATAAATGCATAGGGAGAGATTCTCTTTCACGCATGTGTGTGCAAAAGGGGGGGTGCAAATCTAAGGTTCGGATTGCATTGAACCATGTTGACTTATGTGCGGGCACCACCTGCACGCGCCGAATGCCTGACCGATTAGGATAAAATTTGCTTAAGGGAAACAATCAATATTTTGCCATGTAAACCTTTTTGCTGCTGTGTAACTGATGCATTAAAGTCGAGATTAATGCAGAATTAAAACGGTCGAGCGATAATGAGTGAAACGGTGAGCGTTTCACTGCTCGGTAAGTAATGGCCATTAATCAACCATTAACGCTGCTACTGATCTGAGCTCCTATATAAGGAAGCTACGATCGCACTGTAGGGATGACAATGGGGCGGGGGCGGGTTTGCCATTCCCATCCCTGCCCCGTTCTCATTTTTTCGGGTTCGGGGATTCCCTATCCCCGCCCCATTTCTAAATTTAATTTATATTATTATTATTTAATAATAATTATTAATGATAATATTAATATTAATATCAATATCAATATCAATAATATTATTATTAATAATATTTTCAAAAATTTTAATATTAATATTAACACTATTATTAATATTTTTTTTAAAATCATATTATTATTTAATAATAATAATAATAATAATAATAATAATAATAATATTCGGGGCGGGTTCGGGGATGGGGATAGTATTCCCATACCCGCCCCAAACCCGCCCCATCCCCAAAAAATCGGGGATCCCCATCCCCATTTCGGGGTTTCCCCGCGGGGCCCCAAACCCGCGGGGAAAATTGTCATCCCTAGATCACAGATAGAAGATACATAACAACACAAACTTCTCTCCACCTTCGTTCCCTCATCCTCTGTCGTGCAACTCCTGCTCGGCAGAGTGCCCTTGATAGCATTCGGGTATCACTCAGTTCGCCATGACCACTAGTGCTTGGTGGGATCACGGTCAACCGTTGTATCCTGGGAAACAGATGACCCGACTAAACCTAGAAGCACTGCCGGAGGTGGGGCGAATCTGTTTCAAGGAAACTGCGTTAGTCGCAGGTCTCGGTCAGTTTTCCCGATCGGTCTCTTCATCCGCCCGGTCGACCTCTCTATTTGCCCGACCTGTCTGCCTGCCTCGTCACGGTCGGTCTGTATGTTCGCCCAACCCGTCTACTTTGCCCGGTCGGCTTGACTGCTTCGCCCGACCTGCACCATCCTACTCTGCCTGTCTACTTCGCCCGATCGACCAATTTGCGCTCGACCTGCTGCTACTCCCGGCCTATTTGCTTCGCACGATCGGCCAGTCTGCGCTCAACCTGCCGCTACGCCTTGCCTGTCTGCTTCACTCGATCGACCTGACTGCTTCGACCGGCTTGACTGACGCCCGACCTATCTGCTTAGATCGGTCAGTCCGCGCTCGGCCTGACTGCTTCGCCCGACCGACTTGTTTGCCTATCAGCTCGCTCGGCCTGCCTCTCGCCAGGCCTTTCTACCCGCTCGACCGTACTGTTCGGTCACTCTGGTCGGACTGCTGATCTGTCGGATCGGCCTGCCTGTCTCTTGACTGCTCAGCTCAGAAATACAGACCTACTGCTCAGTAGATCTGCCCGCTCGACGACTGAGTCTGATCAGCCGCTCTTCGGCACGTAGCAGAAATCAACCCTAACTGGCAGCCTGGGATTATCTGTTCAGGTCATCTTGATTATAAGTTGAATTTAGATTATGTAATTTTAAATCCATTTAAGTCTCCAAAACTCTCCGGCACCAAATTATTAGTATCCAACACTATTACCATATTTGAATGTGAAACCCCTCACACAACTCCATGGGCACTTGGGTAGCAGTTGGCAAATGACAATGTGCTGTGGAGCTGCGGCAACTATCTAGAATGCAATGTCTACTTTGACGAATGCAATGATTAAAAAGCATTGACGTATTCTGACAAAGCATCACAATTACACTTGAAAATGGGAAAAAGTTTGCAATGGATAGCATTCATCCATAAATGAGGAGCTAAACCACTGCTATATTTCAAATTGCGATCAAGATGTCGCAAGATTCATATGAAATTCACAAGAAATGTTAATTTTACAGCGTGAAGCTCAAATTCTTCATCCGTGCAAAGTATGTTGCAGTGCTGAATTATTAATACATGTCAAGCAAATTCTGTAACAATAGGTTGAATGAAGCATACTATAGCACAAATGCTGTTATCCATCAGAAAGATAAATGTGCAAGTGTATTATCTTGTCAAATCATGATCAGCTAAATGTAGTGATCTTCCAACCATTCTTCAGGTAAGGGGTCCATGGATAATGTGAGAAATCAACGCCAAGGAAAAGATTACTTTTATGCCGGCTAATCGTCATCTTTCTTAGGCTTCCTGTAGGATTCTTCAATGTGCTTTGCGACAAACATATATGTATTTATGAGTTTCTTTATGTTTGGGACATTGTAATTCTGAGCAACGTACACTCCGCAACCAGTCCCTACTAGAAAGAAGAAACTGCTTCTGATCATCCCCATATTTTCTGATCATCCCCATATTACCTGTAATGCATAATCCAAAAAAAGAAATAAAATATCAAGGAGTTTTTAAGTGGCAAAGTCTGTTAAGATCAAAGTGAGACAGCTATGCCTAATGATCTAGATCAGAACACACACTTACATTATGGACTACAACACATGCATAGCAACACAAGACAAATGATACCTAATAAATATGACAGATTTGAGATAAACATCCATCCTGAGATAAAATTCTGATTGTACTCCAAGACAGTGGATGTTTTAGAATACATCATCATCAGCCACAAACTTTTTCTGTCATTTGGGCAAGTTGGTGGTGTGTTGAGGTGATGATTTTTGAAACAAAAACAATCTTTCCCTACTTAGCTTCTGCAAAACATCTCCCATAATATGAGTTGGCGATGGACACATTGAGACAAACTTATTTTAATTTTAGTTCATTATGGACTCATGCCAAAAACATTTTTAAAAAGTATCAAATATTATTGATATTTTACATCAATTTCTAGTTATTGATCAAACCATCAGAACAGGTTATGAAAAAACAGTACTCTGGTAGTTGAACTAGGCATTGATTTATTGGTAAATGATTCATATTTGAGTGACTTGAAAATTTTTTTTCTTAACAAAATTCAGGATCAGGCACCAGAGAACAGGATCTTGAGTCTTGACAGCAGGCATACATTTAATTTCAGAAAAGAAAGGCCAAGCAACTGCCTACATACAAGCCCTCTGCTAGTTGCCTCAACAAAAAGGACTAGATGATCTGGATTTGTCTTAACAATCTGCAAGAGCCGAGATAGCCACTAAATCCTAAAAATTTGTTATGTTGCATTTTATTTCAACCAAAAAGTTCCACCTTCGTACTTTTAACAATATTCTCAAAACCAAGAGCCTAAAAGAACCAACAGTTAGCAAGAACATCGAACACTTGACAATCAGCCAATTGCTGACTTCTTTTCCCCGTCAGGGAAAACCTATAGCTTGCAAGTTTAATGATTGCATAAAGGTGGCAATTAGATAAATGCTTTCACTTCATTTCCTTGTCCTTACGAGTACATGGCTCTCCGAAGAACAAAGAACCCTAACTGGTCTTTTGGTACCTTAACAACCATACCAAGCTCCCTTCCCACCCCTTTTTCCGGAATCTTCCCAATCAAAAATAAAATATTTTTTTTCTATGGAAATAATCATCGAATTGTAAATCAGAGAGTGGTGATCGAATCGAAACCTGCTTTGGACCGAGAAATCGATCGACGAAGTTTTCGTCTGGGCGATCGACTGTGCAGGGCAGCGGAGTAGCGAATGTAAACAAGAAAAGTGAATCGGAGAGAAAACGGTGGTAGTAACTGTCGTCCTCCGTCGCCGTCGCCGTCGCCGTCGCCAAAAAGCGTGACTAGAGATTCGTTGTTCTTAACCACCCAACCGGGTCGGATCTATCTTAGACATTGTATCCACGATCCGGATCCGCCTCACAAAACCATATGTAATTCTTAAAAACATTCCCAAATTTTATAACATTTGAAGTATCTATAAGCATGTGGTTTAGCACAACGGCATTTACATGGCCTGTGGCTGTGACATATCTGAATTCCGAAGGCCATGAATTTTTATTTATTATTTCAAACTATATATATATATAATTGAGATCCGAATGTTCTTCCTTTACATGGATTTGTGTTTAATATCACCAAACAAATGAGGGTCAGTTTGGTAGTAGACAACGTCTCCCTCATCGCTAACAAAGTGATCCACTCTGAAGCTTCTCAGTAGAATGGCCACGAGGTGCAGCGGAAGAGGCCCCGACTTGTCAGGTTCTCGGTAGTACTTCCCAAGCACAGGCTTTGCTGCCTTCGTCTGAAGCATGCAACATGGTCCGCAGCAAAGTTATTTGTGTGTTTAGTTCATGAGAATAATTATCACATTTTTATAAATTTTGACGAACTAATTAATAATTCTGGCATTTGATTGCAAAATAAGCGTACATCAGAGAGAGGAGAAAGAACTTACTGCTTCGATAAGATGGTAATGTGGGATCTGGGGAAAGAGATGGTGCATGACATGAGTTCCAGCGTCATGGTGGATAATATTGATCCAACCGTAGTCCCTGTCAATGGTTGTTAATCCTCCTCGCAGGTGGCTCCATTCCTAGAAGATGGAAGAAGGTACTGAGGTGAGCTTGAGATGGAACATGTAAAATTAGGCCTTAGGAATCAACAAGAGCTTTTATCTTCTTGGATCTAGTTAATATTATCACATCAGATGTTTCAGAAATATGTTCTATAGCAATCAACCTACTGCAATCCCACTGAGCAAAGAAATGATGTACGAATTACCTTGCCTCGGTACCAGGGGAGCTTCTGGCTATGGCCGTGATGCTGCAAATAAGTGACCAAATCTAGGCACATAACAAAAACCTGATCAAAAGAATCGCAGGTTAATAAACTTATGCGATCTTAAATCAGATTTCTAAGCAATTTCTGTTGATAATTTTTTAAAGTCCGTGAATGCACCCACCATATAGGGTAAGCCATACAATTTGAGCATCTGAAGGGGGCCATATAACCAGGATAGACCCACAAGCAAGGCAACCACGGCAGACCAGCACATGGTTGATACCACTACGTCTTGTTCGTCTTTAGGATCAAACAAGCTACTACTCGGTAGGAAATGGGAGCCTTCCTTTCCTGGGCTCCTCCACATCTTTTGGATTATAAGAACAAAGAGGAAAAGTCAAGTTAAGACTCTGGAAAGAGACAATTCAATAAATTTAACAGACTCATCACCAGGTATACGGGGAAAGCAAACAAGGGGAATGGTACAGTGAACCGCAACTTTCTGCTCGTTGAATTCAGTTCCTTGTAGATCTTCTCAGGTAACTGCAGCAAAGAAAGACTTCTGAAATGTTGTTTCTTGAGAACAGATTAGAAGGCTAAGAACTTGAGCTCACATCTTTTTCTGAGATTAATAATTACTCCATTTTTTCAAAATTATTATTTGTTCTACCATCGCTAATTTCTCCCCTTCGGTTTTTTGATCCAGGAAACTGGAAAATAATAGTTAAATTGATTGTACCACTCACCGTTAAGTTGTCCTGGGAAATACCATATACTATTGTGCTATGGCTGATGAGTGGGCAAGATTTTAGTAGCACAATGGAAACTGAACATTTTGAACCATAATCAATTCGTGTCTTACATAACTGGGGTAGAGCAGGCGATTGTGCGGTGGCTATAGTATTATCCTCCATGAGTTTTATTTCTGCTTCTTTCCCACCATGTTATGGTGTAAACGAAGCACTCAAAAGATAAGGACATCACATGGAAAGAACGAACAAAAACACATTAAGCCACAACATCTATGTTTGCCTAACAAACCAAGAAACAGGATAATAGTTTGACAGTCTTCCTAATCGTAGGCAGCAACAATCTCAAAGTTAAAGAAAAATAATCTCTCTTTCATTTTTCTTTTAAAGGATTTCCCGATCACTGCAGCTAATCCTTTTATTTACTTCACTGAGGCTAAGAGAAATGTGATATTATGGACTATGAAGCACTAGATTGGGAACAGAAATAGAATCAAAATATATATGGAACTTTTACGGGAAGAATGAAAACAATAGAATAAAGTGCAATGAAAACACAAATTTTACAATGTTCAAAGCGAGAGAGACAACTACTGACCGGGTGCCAAGATTCATCCTTGTCCACATTCCCATGGTTCTGGTGATGAATCTTGTGGCCAATCCTCCTGGTTTATAAATTAAAAACAATTTAAGATTTTACACATCAGATTCATAGAAACAGAGGTCCATTTGTCGGAACCAGAACAGTCACCATCCATGGTATGGCACTAGAATGCTGGAGTGGAGCAAATGGCCCATCATGTTGTTGAGCCACGTGATGTCGGAGAAGCTTCCATGGCCACTGCCGCCGCAATCCGCGTCGATTAATTAGGTCTAAGTCGAAATGTAGAATAGGGAAATGGCAAGGGCACTTACCAGTCGTGGCCGAGAACGAAGAGAGCCCAGAACATGATGCCCTGGGCGAACCAATAGAGAGGCCAAAAGGCCCAGCTATCCAGGTAGACGGCGCAGATCGCAAGAGCGGCGATGACGGCGGCGTCTCGGAGGACGTAGCTCATCGACCGCCACGGGTCCTTCATCCAGCAGTGGCCAGGAATGGCGGCTCGGACGTCGCTGATCCGGAACGGCGGAGGCTTTCCTGGATCGGAGTCGCCGAGCGCCAGGACCTCTTCCGCTCCCCCATTCTCCGGCACGCTGCTCATCAGCTGGTCGGACCAGGGCCAGATGCAGAGGAGGAGAGAGGCAATGGGACGGGTAGGGAAGGAGTTCAAGAGCCTGGTCGATGCCCCGGCCATGGCGATCGAGAGGACGATGAGTGAGTCTCGAGTGGTGTTGGGCGAAGGTATTTATAGGTCCGCACTCGTCCACCCCTTATTCCCCGCTCGTACAAAGATGTCCTCCACGCCGAGCAAACAAGTCGCTGCCTCCTTTTGCCACCGTGAACGCTGCATCGGCACGGCAAGGGAAAATTCCCCTACACTCACAGTCAACTTAAATGCATGCAGTCTCGGCGGCCTATTTCGACTCTCTGACCACCTAGAACCTTATTACCCACCTTATTACCCAACGGAACAAATAAAAATAGAAACTTCTCACAATAAATAAAGTCTCTACAAATTTATTATCGAGCCATGTGACCGAGGGAGTTCTTCACAAAATCCCTTCTCTTTTTCTTGCACGGAACAAATAAAAATAGAAACTTCTCGGACAAATAAATCTGTAAATTCATTATCGAGACATGACTGAGGGAGTTCTTCATAAAATTCCTTTTTCTTGCACGGAACAAATAATAATAATAAAAGTTTCTCACATTGAAATAAAGTCTGTACAAATTCGTTATCAAGCCATCTGACTAAAAAGAGTTTTTTAGAAATGACGCACCCAGAAATTTGTGTTTTTTTTTTTTTTTAGGAATGATGCACTTAAAAATTTTAATTGATGAAAAGACATATATTATTTTGATATTTATTAAAATAAATATTTTTTTAAGTGTATTTTTCTTTTTATCCTTCACAAATCTAATTTTTTTTTTCCTCTTTTCTTTCCTATCTTCTCTCTCATATCTCCTATGCATGTTGTTTTTTTTTTTTTTTTCCTTTTCTTTCTTTTCTCTTTTTTATTTACATGCATGCATATCACAAGCTAGATATACAAATTATATCAGTCCAACGACATTTAAGATTTAGTTAATTTTTTGATAACATTTTAATACATTTAGAGGAGCTAAAAAAAATCATGAATAACAAATTTGAACTCATTGTAATCTCAGAAATCCACAGGAATTGAAATAAGTACAATCAGACTTCTTTAGGTCAATCAGTGAGTTTCGGTCAAAACTCACTAATGAACTTAAAGAGCTCTGATTGTACCCATTTCAGTTCATGTGGATTCCTGATGTTGTAAGGAGTTCAAATATGCTATCCATTATTTATTTTAACTTTTAGAAGATGTTAAAATCTAAGAAGAAAGAATCAGCAAAAAACCTACACGTTAGACCTGATATGAATCATATCAGGTCCATGTTAGGCCTGATATGATTCCATATCAGGCCCAACGTGAGCATGATATGATTCCATATCATATCAGAGAACTCTGATTGCACTTATTTCAATTCCTGTGGATTTCTGAGATTACATTGAGTTCAAATTTGCTATTCATGATTTTTTTAGCTCCTCTAAATGTATTAAAATGTTATCAAAATATTAACTGATCCGATGGTAAGAAATGGGGGGCCCGCAAAAGTAGGGGTCAACGACACGTGGAGGTCAAAGTCAAGATGGTCAACCTGAGAGTTTGGCCGAGCAGAGAGACTCACCTGGCCGATCGGTTGGAATAGTGCCCAGGCCGGCGCGATGACAACTCGACCTCAGGTTGGGTTTCCGACGCTCATGAGTGCTCGTATAAAAGAGCTGATCCGCCGGGCGACCTGTCTGCTCGGCTAAGCGGCAGATCGACTAAGGCTGCAAGTCCGTCCGAGTATGTGACTGAGTGGCCTTTTCGCTCGGTCCGGTATGCTTGCACTCCCGGACGCCAGGATGGTCGAGCGGTCCTCCCGCTCGGCCTAGTAACCAACAAAAGACTCAAAAGAGGACAAAGGGGACAACTGGTGATATCTTTCTTGAGACACGTGCCGCCGACAGACAGCATGGTATGCTGCCGGACCGGACAGAGAATCATACGATGAAAGTTTCCACTGTCATGTCAGAGATATGCTTGGACGATTGCGGTATGGCGTCAAACACACTTTTTTGACACGTCCATTCCCAGGTATGCTTTGAGGAGCATGCACGCCTCGAGAAGCGTGTGTGTACCTCCCAGGGATCGTATATAAGTAGCTACGACGGAGGTACACATTCATCTTTACTGTAGCTACAGTCCTCATCTTGTTACTCTGCTTCTCCTTGCCGTTGCCTGATTTGAGTGTCGGAGGGTCGTCGCCGAGAACCCCTTCCCGGCTCGCCTTTGTTGCAGGTTCGCCGGAGGTCCGCGTCATCCGAAGACAGCAGCCGCGTCATCCGAAGACAGCAGAGAGCGTCACGTCCCCAGTGTCCATCAACTCAACTCTCGGACATGATCAAATTGGCGTCGTTTGTGGGAACGTACCTGAATCCGAGCCGAGAAGATGGAGGAAGCTGGACGCCAACACACCGTGATGCTCTCCCCCGAAGAACTTGACACACTCATCCAAGCGCGAGCGACGAAGATAGTGGAGCAACAGCAGAAGGCTCAAGCCGAGCGGTTGGCACAGCAGGTCGCCTCAACATCAGGTGGCCGAGCGGCGCAGGAATATCAACCGGAGCAACACTCCACTTGGGCGCAGAATAAAGGGCAGACCGACACACCAGGAGACGTGCCGCCCGCCCCTATTCCGTTCCATCGGGTCCTCTTCCAGACTCCCTCTAAGCTAGCCTAGGCCAACCAGGGGTCATCTGATGAAGCCCCTACTCGAGACGTCAAAAAGGGAAAGGCGCCTCAGACCGAGTCGTCTCCCGAGCGGATTAATCGCCAGTTCTCTGAGGCGATCCTGCAGGACCCACTCCCCAGGCACTATGCCCCTCTGACCATCGGGGAGTACAACGGCGCGACCGACCCAGACGACCATCTCCGTAAGTTCGATAACGTCGCTACTCTCCACCAATATACTGACGGAGTTAAGTGCCGAGTCTTCCTTACCACACTGTCCGGCTAGTCACAACGATGGTTCCGGAGACTGCCGGGCGGATCAATTCGGAGCTTCAATGACTTCCGAACGGCATTCCTCCACCACTTTGCTAGCAGTCGATGCTATCAGAAGACCAGCGTCAACTTATTTTCCATGAAGTAAGGGCCGAGAGAGACCCTCCAAGCCTACATCCAGCGCTTCAACCAGGCGGTCATGGACATCCCCACGATCTCATCAGAGACAATGATGCATGTCTTCACTCAGGGCTTAGCCGACGGGGACTTCTTCCGCTCTCTCATTAGAAAGCTGCCCCGCGACTATGACCACATGCTGAAAAAGACAAGTGAGTATATCAATGTGGAGGAAGCTCAGGCGGCCGGGAGGAAAGAAGTGTCGTCCAAGCCTTTAGCTCAAGCCGAGCGAAGGGCGCTGGTCAGCCATCAGCCACCGAGAGGATCCCGTGCTGAGGGAGCACATCCTCATCAAGAAGCAAGGTCGCACGCCGTCCAACATGTAGCGACCGAGCGGCCCAGGCAAAAAGGAAAGGTATGGACCCCCATGTTTTGTTCACTCCACCAGTCTGCAACTCACAACACCCGTGATTGTCGGGGGTTCGCTCTGATCGCTCACCCAGCACCAAGAAGCTACCGCCGCTGGTCGCCTTCACCTGATTGACGAAACCGACCCCAAAGTACCGGGCGGCGGGTGGCCAGGGAGTCACCTGAGCGACAGCGTCATCACCAGCCAATGGCCAATTCCCGAGCCTCGCATGAGCAAGCAAGGTCGACCGCTCGGGAGGAGAAAAATAGAAGTAACGCTGCTCAGGGCGAGATCAACATCATTGCTGGTGGACCAACAGGCAGTGATTCCAACAGAGCAAGGAAGTCGCACGCCAGGCAGCTCAGGATTCACGTGGTCGGCTGCAGTCAAGAACAGGCACAGGGGCTCGAAATCAGCTTTGGGCCCAGAGACTTAGAAGGTGTTGAAGTGTCGCACGACGACACCCTTATCATACGTGCGGTAATAGTAAATTATACTATCCGCCGCATATTCATTGATACAAGCATTTCGGTCAACATCATCTTCAAGAAGACATTTGACCAGCTGCAAATTGACCAAGCTGAGCTGCTGCCGATGACAATCCCCCTATACGGGTTCACTGGTAACGAGGTTACGCCGGTCGGGCAAACCAGGTTGGCTATCTCGCTAGGAGAAGAGCCACTTCGGAGGACGCGGACCATCAACTTCATCGTGGTCGATGCTCCCTCCGCATACAATGTGATATTGGGGCGACCGACTCTCAATGAGTTCTAAGCGGTCATCTCCACTTTTTGTCAGAAGGTCAAGTTCCCTGTAGAGGATCAAGTAGGAGAAGTTCGGGGAGATTAGCTGGCCGCCCGATAATGTTATGTGGAGATGGTCCGAGCTGAATCTAGGTCTGCTCGGAAAACACCGCGCCTTGAGGTAAACACCATAACCGAGAAGCCTCAGACCTTAGTTTATGAGGAAAAAGAGGAGGTGCAGATTCAGCCTTGCCGACCGGAAGCTACCACCTTCATCGCGTCCGACCTGGAAGCGGGCTAGAAGGAAGAGCTGATCGCGTGCCTACAGCAGAACCATGACGTCTTCGCGTGGTCGACACATGAGCTACCAGGCATCTCACCAAGTATCGCGCAACATGAGGTCCATGTCCGACCGGGCGCTCGGCCAGTGAAGCAAAGGAAGAGGGACTTCAGTGTCGAGCAGAACGTTATAATCCGAGCGGAAGTCGAGAAGCTTCTGGAGGCCGACCATATACGGGAGGTGCAGTTCCCAAGCTGGCTTGCGAATGTGGTGCTGGTCTCCAAGCCGGGTAATAAGTGGAGGGTCTGCATCAACTTTCGGGATCTGAATAAGGCATGCCCAAAAGACTTCTACCCTCTGCACCGAATTGACCAAATGGTGGACTTGATTGCTGGATGCGAGCTAATATGCATGATAGATGCCTATCAGGGATATCACCAAGTGTCGCTCGTCTGGGACGATCAGGAGAAAGTGAGCTTCATTACAGCGGACGACACCTACTGCTACAACGTGATGTCGTTCGGATTAAAAATCGTCGAGGCTACATAACAGCGGCTGATGAACAAAGTGTTCTGGAAGTAGATCGGGCGCAACCTGGAGGTATATGTTGATGACATACTCATTAAATCACTCCGAGCGGTTGATCTTTGTGCAGATATAGAGGAGGCCTTTTGGACGCTGAGGATGTATGGAGTCAAGCTTGTAGGACCGTTAGATTCGATAGAGGGGGGGGTGGATATCGATTCGAAAATATCGAGTATAAGCGCAGTGGAAAAGTAAAGTAGACACAAGGTTTTTTACTTCGTTCGGAGCCTGTGACGACTCCTACTCGAAGGCCCGTACTCCTTGAGTACTTTCGTTGGGCAATTCACTAGCAATTCGGATAATTACAATTTAAGTACAAAAAGATGCTAATGAAAAGAAAAACAAAGCTGTACCGACAGACAAGGAATTTAAAAGAGCGGGATCGTGTCGTCGGAGCTTTGTGAGCGTCGTTGGAGCGCAGAGCGAGTAATCTCAGAGTTATCAGATGTGAAAAGTTGATTCTGAAGCTCCTGCCTGGGGCTTCTTTTATATGTTGCTCCAGGCGCCTGGATTCCTTCCGGGCGCCTGGAATGTGACGTAGCTGCTCAAACCGAGAAGCTCCACGTGGTGACGACTTGTCCTAGATATAATTTGCTTTCCGGGCGCCCGGACCACCTTGTTCCAGAAAACTCCTTTTTCCTGCAAAATAAAGTTAGTCCGAGGCAATATATATCCTGCAAAAAAGATTGTTAGCACATTTTATAATAGTATGAATTAGCACAAATAGTATGACTTAGATTCCGTCTTTCCGAGATCGGAATCTAGTCACGATCTCGACTTAGACATCCGAAATGGATCTAAGCCGAATCGACGCCTAATGTTCCCTTCCCGGGAACGCGTCCTCGCAGTTACTCCCCTCTAGTGACTTACCTCACTTACCTGCCAGACGTCCGGTCAGCCCTTCGACCCGTCTGGACTTCTCGCCAGCTATCCGGTCAGCCCGTCGACCTAGCTGGACTTCTTGCCAAGCGTCCGGTCAGCCCGTCGACCCGCTTGGACTTCTCGCCAGCTATCCGGTCAGCCCGTCGACCTAGCTGGACTTCGTGCCAGACATCCGGTCAGCCCATCTACCTGTCTGGACTTCTCCTGCACACTCGATCAAAGTGTCAGACAACAACAAAATTAACTTAACCTATTTGTCATTCATCAAAACCTAGGTTAGACCGTTAGTGCTACCCGCACCAACAATCTCCCCCTTTTTGATTGAATGACAACCTGGTTAAGTTAGTGAAATGACGCAAAAATAAATAAAACAGGTACATCGGTTTTAAAGTTAGTTTTAGTGTTTTCAATTTGGTTTAGCTAATTTAACCACCTTACCCTCCCCCTTTGTCATTCATAAAAAAATAAGCAAGGGTATATTAACATAGTGTAGGGTTACTGTAAAAAGTAATCAATTAAAAAAAACAGTTTATTTTGAAAAATATCTAAGTTTTGATTCAAAATTCAAAGATACTGATAAAAGTACAAACACCAAGTTAAAAAGATGGTCAAGTTGACTTGGGGGAGACAAGTTTAATTTTGAAAAGTATAAGTTTAAAGTTAATCAAGTTTAACTTTTCAAACGTGTAAAATTTTTCAAATCCGGTTTTTCAAATTTACTTTTCAAGTTTAAGTAACATTTACTCGTCAAAGGTAAATTCTAATTTTCAAATTCTAATTTTCAAATTTGATTTTTCAAAACAAAGCAAAATTATTAATTTTTCAAAAAACAAGTAAAATTTTAGCCAAAATAAATTTCTTAAGGCTACTTTGATAAAAGCTAAGTTTGGAAAGTTTAAGTTTCAAGCATATGTTACAAAACTGAATAAGTTTAGATTTGTAATAATTTTCAACTTTAAAATCAAGTTTAAAAATTAGGTGGGATTTTTAAACTTCCAATTTTTCAAACACTCAGTTAAATTTTAACCTTTTTGAAGACTGGTGTTCAAAAATAAGTTAGTTTTAAAATAGATGTACAAAAACATATAAAATTTTAATTAATTTCTCCCCCTGAACTTGACACTTAAAATTACACAACTGTCTAACCAATTAGGTACTAACTAACTACCAGAAGATAGTAGCTTTCACTTGGTTAGTCAGATTAAGTTGATTATAAGCAGTCAGTGTTTGACTTGACTGATGAACTTAATCTGATTAATGTCTGATTTATATTTAACGTCCAGACTTATGCTGATGCACTGAAATAAGCATCTTAAGTCCAGACAGTTGGCCTATGCATCTCACCCCTTTATATGTTTGTCAAACACAAACAAGGTAAACCTAAGGTGTTGGTGAGATGCTCAAACACTAGTCCTATGAGTACATGCTTTCTAAGGATTCAAAAACTAGTCTAAGGCCAAAACTGTTTTTGAAAATCTAAAAATGGAAAGTTTTGAAAACAAACAGGTTTAACTTATAATCTGAAAATAATTTTTGAAAATATTTTTGAAAAATCCTAGTCTATTAAGCACATCCGTAATTTTCGACGTAAGTTGCTAAATTCACTTTCAGGGTGTGATTTTGTGAAAATGTCAGCTAAATTTGATTTGGACTCAATGTACTTGAGTTCAATATCACCTTTAGTAACATGATTCCTGATAAAGTGGTGCCTAATTTCAATATGTTTGGTTCTTGAATGATGCACAGGGTTCTTGGTTAAGTTAATTGAACTTATATTGTCAATTAATACTTTTACATTTGTGATGTTTAAGTTGAAATCTTTTAGAGTATGCATCATCCATAATAATTGTGCAACGCATTCGCCTATAGCTATGTATTCTGACTCAGTTGTAGATAGAGCAACACAATGTTGCTTTCTACTAAACCAGCTGACAAGTGATGAACCTAATAACTGGCATCCACCACTTGTGCTTTTGCGGTCTAATTTACATCCAGCATAATCTGAGTCAGAATACCCTATTAGTTCAAAATTATTTGTCCTAGGATACCAAATTCCTACATTTGTTGTTCCCTTAAGATATCTAAAAATTCTTTTAACTTGTGTCAAATGGGATTCTTTAGCACAAGTTTGGTATTTAGCACACATACTAACTGCAAATAAAATATCAGGTAGGCTTGCAGTTAAGTATAGTAGGCTTCCTATTGCACTCCTATAATATTTTAAGTCAACTGGTTTTCCACTTGGGTCATTGTCTAAGATTGTGTTTACTGCCATAGGTGTTTTTATTTCTTTTGTATTTTCCATTCCGAATTTTTTAAGTAAGTCTTTAGTGTATTTATGTTGATAAATATAATTTCCTTCATTTGTTTGTTTGATTTGTAATCCTAAGAAATAAGTTAATTTTCCTACTAAGCTCATTTCAAATTCTTTTTCCATTAGATTAATAAATTCTTCTAAAAATTCTGAATTTGTTGAACCAAATATTATATCATTGATGTAGCGAATTCTATATTAAATGTCACAAATAGGCTTATCAAATTAACAATTTAATATTCCACTGAACCCCTTAATTAAACAATAATGTTGTAGTAACGTGCCCAGGATCGCTCTTGAGGAACCAACAATATGATGTAATCTTAGGATTATATTTTTATTCCTATTTTTTAGGGTTTTCGATATAAAAATGGAGTTTGGGGTTTTAAAGCTTTGAATATAAATCTACAAAGGAAAACACAACAGTAAAGAAATTAATGTAAAGCAAGAGTGAAACCTAACTATGTGCCAATGAACAAATCATTACGCATTGTCACTCTACGTTGTGATAAATCCATTAACACACATCAAACTAAGATATAAAATAGCAAGACACAATTAAATCTGATCTACAACATCGATTAAAACCCTAGCTTGAATTTAAACTCTAAACACTTAACCAAGCAACAAATTAAACACAAACTAAACTTCAACAAGGTAAGAAATGCTAAACTACTTGCTAAAAACAAAACAAACATAAGTGAAATCTATTTAAGCTATAAACAGTAACAAAATGAACTAAAAAGGTAAACCAATCCATTCTCACAATCAATTCCACCAAACTTCACACTCTTGCCGTCACATAAGAGTGCCAAAGTCGAGACCACCCAACTTTGGACCTCAGTGGAGCATCTCTACAGCGTATCAGCTCAAGGAAGGTTCAAAAACGCCGACGGACCACCCCCGACGAGCTGAAATAACCCTAAACCCAAGAAAATGCCGAAAATCTGGAAATCTGCCTCAGAAGATCGGGATGACACCGCCGAGAAGCTTACCACCGAGATTGAAGCTTGAGAGATCGATTGGAGAAGAGAAAGGGGCCGGAATCCAGAGAAATGCCGCGGGGACGAAGCTGCTGTGCGTGGAGGATTCGACGAAGGAAGTTGGGTACTGTAGCTTCTGTTTTGAATCAGATCTGGATCTGAACGGACGGCTGGGATTGATTTGGAGCTAAATCAACGGTGAAAGTTTGCCCAAAATCCGATCTGAAAGTACTGATCTTGCTCTAGGGTCTGGATCTACCCTCCCGTAGGTCGGATCGATCAGATCATCACTGGATGGCCCAGATATGCCCAGTCTTCAATGAACGGCCCAGATTGTTTCGGCTGGATCAATGGCTAGATGAACTCAGATCTGGATCAAAACTTCTGGATCTTCATCAATGGCTCATATATGCTCCCCATTAGGTTGGATCGGCCAGATCTTCAACGGATGGTCCAGATCTCTCCTATTCTTGATGAATGACCCAAATCGACCCAAAGCTTGATCTTGTCGTTTAAACTCCGATTCGAGCCCAATTTCGGTCCAAATAAATCCAAATCCAAGATCCTTTGATGCCTACAAAATACGAATCAAATATTAGCATCAAATAATATAAAAATAAAGTAATTTGCAATTAAGTCCAAAAATACACACAATGCACAAAATGTGATGTAACCATGATTTTAACCTATGAAATCAACATCAAACCATGCATATATGAATCAAAATAATGCAGTAAAATCATGGTTATCAAATCCCCCACACTTAGTCTTGAACGTTCCGTGAAAGTAAAGAAAACTAAAAATCATCTCCATGAAAATTCCCTAGCAATACCTAAAAGATAGTAAAAAGAATTTAACTAAGATCATCTAAAGATCACAAACAATCATGCATACCATTCCAACAATAATCAGTAGGTACGGTAGTTTCAAACCAATTGAAAAATCAAGCAAGTTGCAATCTCACAAGGTATTTACCTATTCTATCTCTCACACTCAAACATGTGTATAAGTGGAGCTCACTCAATGCAACTCACAACATTTCACTACCATAAGCTTGCTTATTTCCTACTTCTCCACCACTATAAAACATAACATACATGAATCAAAAGGAATTTATCATGAAGAATTAACATGGAATCAAGAAGAACAATGAAAGTGAATGAATTGGCAAAAGAAAAGGCATTAATGAAGAAAATGAGAAGATGAGAGTATTGGAGGAATATACTTGATGAGTTGACCATTTGATGTAAAAAGAGATGAATACCATTTGTTTTTAACAATTCAAAGCACCAAGCTAACCTCCCATTCAATTTGATGACCAACAAAGAATCTTGAAACTTTTTCTCCACCTTTGATACACTCTTGATGTGCCAATTTTCAAAAATTTCCTTTCACTGTTTTTTTTTACTTCAATTTCAGCAATTTGAAACAAAAACAAACTCACATTAGCTAATGGAAATTAGCTCCCTCCCCCACACTTAAAACATTGTCCGTCTCGGACAAATCAACATATCATGCTATCCATATCTGCTGCAGATTCTTTTCTCTGTTTCTGTTATCAGCAGATCAATAAAGATGTGCATCAGATTCTTTTCTCATTTCTCTGGTTTGATTAAAGCTTCACTTCAGATCTATGCTGAAGAGGACAGATTAACATTTCCTGCAACTTAGTCTCATAAATATTGCATCCTGCAGATTCTGCTTCTGGAATTTCTGTGCTCACTGCTTCAAAATTAAAAATCCATTCCCAGAATTTCAGTGCTTGAATCTTAACTCCTTTCTGTGACTTCCTTCTGCTTAGAAACAATTTGGTATAAACTTCACCCGTATAAACCAAAGGTAATAACTGAATTCTGGTTTTCCAGATTTCAGAAGTTTGAGTCATTCAAATTTAAATCTGAATAGCATTATTGCAAAGCTAAACTTGGTCCTTGAAATCAGGAATTTAATGGACTGATTCCTGATCAACTTCCAGCTTTACCAAACTCACAGAATTCAACAATGAAATGCAGCTACCAAAACCAGAATTCAGCTTCTTTCACAAACAGAATTTCTGCATTTCTGCATTTCTACACAATACAATGTCTAGAATTCAGCCATTCCAATCTGCACAATTTAGCCAACCATTCCTCCATTTGAATTTAACAATTTGATTTGATATCTAACTAGATGAAATCTCACAACCTTTTGACTTTTGGAAATCTAGAATTCACTTTAAGAAGTTCAAAATGAGTTCTGATTTCTGTAATCTGCTGTTACAGATTTCAGTTAAAGAAATTGTAAGTCAATGAAAAGCTTTTATAGGACTGCAAGGGCTATTACTGCCTTGATGAAGTATCAATTCAAACTCCATGCACTTGCAACAAGCAGAGTTGAACCTGCTGTTCTCGCGGTTATCTTTGTTCAGAAAATCTGCAGATTCAAACTTTTGTTTCCCATCCATTTCACCAAATTTCCTTAGCTAGTAAACCTTGGAAGTTAGCACATTAACAATGAATAAAACAGCTCAAACTCCATTCATTTAAGATTCAAATAGCAAGAGAATTTAGCTCAGATCATCAGATTACCCTTGACACAAAACAGATCTGTTTCCAAATCAGGTTACAGTTTCAATTCTGATGCTAACTGTTATTGGCTTAACATCTTTTTCTACAAATTAACCGGCTGCTAGACTTACTTCCTTTTCCTGCAATAGCTCACAAACTCCAGCTTTGAATTTACTTTTTTTTCTACTGCATTTGCCATCTAATATCCAATCTGCAGTTGCAATTATGATATTCAAGCTGCAGATTTGGTCAGTCTTCAACTCCAGCTGTGCTTTTCCGTTTGGTATCAAATTCCTTAACTAAAAATCTTGTAAACTCTAGAGAAGAAAAACAACCATTCATCAAAACTAAATAGCAGCTGGGTTTCAAATTTTCATGAATAAAGAGCTTTAAACTCATTTTGTGCAGTACTGATTTCAGTTTATATCATTGATGCCCTTTGTATCACTATATCACTGTTAAGTCACAAAAAACTCTAACACTTCTTTCATCTTGACTCTTAAAACTCTTTACAATGCATCACGGAGAAATCTACAAGTTTCAGCATCTCTCAATATTTACAATCCATATTTCAATTTGGCACAAAACTGCCCTATTCTGCACAATCTACACTTTCTGGAATTTCTGCACTTCAATTCTGTCATTACAGCCCTTTTGTTTTCATTTGTTCCATTCCAGATCTAACATTCCATTACTTGGATTAAACATCACTTCTCAACATCACTGTCTTTTTTTATTCTTATCATTCAACCAATTTCAGCCTTTCAAGCAATATCAAATGTCATTGCTATATAAAACTTTTCAATGACTGACATGAATCTTGGTAGACTTTTGATGCCAACATTTCATTTGTTACTTTACATTACAAAACTTCATCTAAGCTTCTCCTTTTCTTGTGTAATTTGAGAATTTCAGTAATGAGTTTCAACAAGAATTCAGCCTCTAGATAAATGGACAGAATATATGAAAGGACATCAAAGGCTGAAATACCATTTGTTACTACAAATCCCAAAGCTTCTCTTAAATATCTTATTTGTTTACATTTTATTCTTGATTTTTGATACCCTTTTGGCACAAGGATTCGGCACAGCTGTCAAGCCAAAGAGCTTAGAGTGCAACTGCCTTTAATGAATTCTGGACAGCACTGCCTCCTTCAAATAGAATGAATTCAGAAACACATTTTAAGGAAGTAACTTCGAATTCCAAAAAAGCAATTCAAAATTTAGCTCCTCTTCTTCTCTTGTTATTGTAACTAGCACTTAATACCACACCTAAAGTTATGCATCTCAATTGGACTAAAAGAAAACCGAATCAAACTTCATTTGTGAACAAAACTATGTAAAGACTTTGCATGTGCTGGAATTTACAGAACCCACTCAAGCTTTTACCCATCATACAATATTTCATAGATAAACTTCATCATTTCTGAATTTGCAGTTTCTTTCTTCTTCAGAATTCAGTTTCAAAGAGATTCATCTATTCCCTTCCTCCATTATATCTACATGTATAAACCATGGAAGATTCTAGTGGATTAGCCCCTAACCAAGCCTTCCTTTTTAATCTCCCAAAGGATTATCTTCTAAACACTGCTCTGATTAGCTTTGAATGCTGAATTGAGCCAAATCTTTGTGCTGTTTCTGAAATTCTGAATTGGGCAGTGCTGAGTTCAATTCAGCATTCCATTTCTGATTCTTTGAATTCTTTTAACACAAAAGCTAAGCTTTACATCAAATTAAATTCTGCTGAATCAGATTTTGCAAATCTAGAACTTGAAACAGATGATTGAATTCAAAAAAATGCAAGTCTAGATCTTGAAAGGTTTCCTTCAACAAGGACAGAATTTGAAGATTCATTCATTTGCCCAACTCACATCTAACACCTTCCCCACACTTAAAACTTAGTTCATCTTGCAAATCTAACTCATCAAGCATTTAACCCAAAACTCTCAACAAAATAAAATAAGAATGACAAGCAAAGATGTTCAAAGATTAAAATGCTAGATGAGAATGTTTAAAGAAAATTGTGGGAAAGAAATAGGAAAGTATGAAGGGAAACACAATTGACAAAATCCTCAATTTCCATGCACACAAATGCTATTGTGACTTTAAAAAGAAACTAAGCAAGTTCTAGAGTTCAATTGCTATGAGTGCATGCCACACAAGAGAAAATAATAGTGTATAGGCTTTAAATGGTCCTCTCTAGGTAATATTATGCAATCAAGCTCAATTAATCAAATTGGAATCCACCACCATTTTAACCAATTTCATGTAAGGAAGGCATCCAATCATGTTAAATGACCTAAAATTGATGGTCAAATTTAAAAGACTTTTATCATCTTACAAATATTACTTAGAAAATCCCCAAGGAGACTTTTATTCAACTAAAATGCTATGTATTAAACTAAATGCAAAGTATGAAAGCAAAATGCAATTGTAAGTATGGAACTAAAGAACTGTATAACTAATTTATTAGAAAAAAAAACTAATCACAAAGCATGAATTAAAATGCAAGAGCAAGCAAAATTGGAACTAACTCCCCTTTCATTCCCGGTGGTTGAAGAAGGTTTAGAAGTAGTAGCCACCCCGGAATTGGAGTAATCATGGTTCCACTCAAATTCTCCTTATTACTCATTTTTCCCTTCAAAATTCTTTCCGGAGGTCTTAATCGGTTTAGTTTTAGCACCCACTCCGGAAGCTCATGTTCTCCTACAACATCAATAAAAGAAAATACCTCCCACACGCATGTGGGGTAAAAAGAAAATAGGAGAATATTAGTGTGAGTAAAAGATATTTCAAGAAATGATTCACATCTAATAAAATCAATAAATGGTACCTCTATAAAATTCTCTGAAAAATTACACAAAATTCTCACCTTGTCATCTTGAAAGGTACCTGGAGTGGTGCTTGTTACCTCTATCTCATCAACTAATTGCTCAGACTCCAGTTCTGGTGAGTGTACAACTTCATGTAGTGATTCTTGGGTGCTTGGCTCCATAGCACAAGTCCCTACACTTACATCTTCTATCCTTGGTGATTCTTGAGGTAATGCTTCCAGTAAGCACTCCCCTACACTTAAATCATTTTTTGTAACAAAACCTGCATCATTCACATCATCTATAGCAACTCTATTAGTAGAATCAACAGTTTGAACAATTACATCATCATCACAAATAATATTAGAAAATTCTTGTGAAGAAATAGAAGTAGTGTCAGGCCTGACAAGATCTCCACAATCCACCTCTTCACTGGCTCTTTGTGCTTGTAACTGATTAATAGATGATGCTATCTGATCTAACTGACTCTGTATATTCTGTATCCTTGCAAATTGTTGCTCTTGATGCTCTCTCATTTGTTGCATAACTTCATTGCATTTCCACATTGATTCTTCAATTTGTTCTTGTGCATCCTCATACCTATTTCGCTGCTCCATAGGTGGGTAGTACTGTCTCTCCCTCCAATCTCCAAAATACTGATAATATGGATCCATGATAAAAAGAATTTCCTGTTCTTACACAAGAACTAGCAAATAAAATCAGAAGACTCAGGAACAAATAAAATCAAACACATGGATATATAAACATGAAAGCAATCAAAACAATCCTAAAATTACCAAACATTGTATATTAACGTTTTCCCCGGCAACGACGCCAAAATTTGATGTAGCGAATTCTATATTAAATGTCACAAATAGGCTTATCAAATTAACAATTTAATATTCCACTGAACCACTTAATTAAATAATAATATTGTAGTAACGAGCCCAGGATCGCTCTTGAGGAACCAACAATATGATGTAATCTTAGGATTGTATTTTATTCCTATTTTTTGGGGTTTTCGATATAAAAATGGAGTTGGGGGTTTTAAAGCTTTGAATATAAATCTACAAAGGAAAACACAACAGTAAAGAAATTAATGTAAAGCAAGAGTGAAACCTAACTATGTGCCAATGAACAAATCATTACGCATTGTCACTCTACGTTGTGATAAATCCATTAACACACATCAAACTATGATATAAAATAGCAAGACACAATTAAATCTGATCTACAACATCGATTAAAACCCTAGCTTGAATTTAAACTCTAAACACTTAATCAAGCAACAAATTAAACACAAACTAAACTTCAACAAGGTAAGAAATGCTAAACTACTTGCTAAAAACAAAACAAACATAAGTGAAATCTATTTAAGCTATAAACAGAAACAAAATGAACTAAAAAGGTAAACCAATCCATTCTCACAATCAATTCCACCAAACTTCACACTCTTGCCGTCACACAAGAGTGCCAAAGTCGAGACCACCCAACTTTGGACCTCAGTGGAGCATCTCTACAGCGTATCACCTCAAGGAAGGTTCAAAAACGTCGACGGACCACCCCCGACGAGCTGAAACAACCCTAAACCCAAGAAAATGCCGAAAATCTGGAAATCTGCCTCTGGATATGATGGAAGGCTGTGGAACGCGGATGAACGTCGAGTGAAGCTCAGGAACACCGGAAGACCACCTTCGAATGTTGCTTATGGGAATCGGAGCTTGGATTTGGAGGACCACCGCCAAATCGAGCTGGAAAAGGAAGATGCCACGAGCCAAATTCCACCGGAGAGAACACCCTCCGATGACTCCAAAAGATCGGGATGACACCGCCGAGAAGCTTACCACCGAGATTGAAGCTTGAGAGATCGATTGGAGAAGAGAAAGGGGCCGGAATCCAGAGAAATGCCGCGGGGACGAAGCTGCTGTGCGTGGAGGATTCGACGAAGGAAGTTGGGTACTGTAGCTTCTGTTTTGAATCAGATCTGGATCTGAACGGACGGCTGGGATTGATTTGGAGCTAAATCAACGGTGAAAGTTTGCCCAAAATCCGATCTGAAAGTACTGATCTTGCTCTAGGGTCTGGATCTACCCTCCCGTAGGTCGGATCGATCAGATCATCACTGGATGGCCCAGATATGCCCAGTCTTCAATGAACGGCCCAGATTGTTTCGGCTGGATCAATGGCTAGATGAACTCAGATCTGGATCAAAACTTCTGGATCTTCATCAATGGCTCATATATGCTCCCCATTAGGTTGGATCGGCCAGATCTTCAACGGATGGTCCAGATCTCTCCTATTCTTGATGAATGACCCAAATCGACCCAAAGCTTGATCTTGTCGTTTAAACTCCGATTCGAGCCCAATTTCGGTCCAAATAAATCCAAATCCAAGATCCTTTGATGCCTACAAAATACGAATCAAATATTAGCATCAAATAATATAAAAATAAAGTAATTTGTAATTAAGTCCAAAAATACACACAATGCACAAAATGTGATGTAACCATGATTTTAACCTATGAAATCAACATCAAACCATGCATATATGAATCAAAATAATGCAGTAAAATCATGGTTATCAATCATCTACGTATATTTGTGCAATAAATATGTCTGTGTTTAATGATTTAACAAACAAGGTTGGGTCAATTTGACCTTGGTTGAATCCTTTAGATGTTAAGTACGATGTTAGCCTTTCATACCATGCCCTGGGTACTTGTTTAAGTCCATATAATGCTTTCTTTAACTTAAAAACATAATCAGGGTGTTCTAGACTTTCAAACCCAGGAGGCTGACCTACATAAACTTCTTCTTTAATTAGTCCATTAAGAAAAGCAGACTTAACATCCATTTGGTATAGTTTAAATCCCTTGTGGGCTGCATAACTTAGTAACATTCTAATGGATTCTAATCTGGCTACTGGGGCATAGGTTTCATCATAATTAAGTCCTTCAACCTGACTAAACCCTTTGGCAACTAGCCTAGCTTTATTTCTAGTAATTTCCCCAGTTTCACTTAACTTGTTTCTGAATACCCATTTTGTTTCTATTATTTTCTTATTCTTAGGTGGTGGTACTAGGTCCCAAACTTCATTACGCTCAAATTGGGCTAGTTCTTCTTGCATAGCTATAATCCAGTCTGGGTCTAGTAGGGATTCATCCACAGTTTTGGGTTCAATTTTTGAAATTAGAGAAATTTGACTTAGGTTTCTAAAGGATGATCTGGTTTGAACTCTCAAGTCTGGGTCACCAATTATTTGATCAGTTGGATGGTTAGGATTTACTCTTATAGTTCTAGGGGGTTCATTTTCTTGAGTGTGTTCATCTTCTTCATAGTCTAGGGATTGATTGGTTTCTTCAGAATTATTAATTTCAGTAGGTTGAAGTTGAGTTTGTCCTTGGGTTTCTTCAAATTTTACATTTGTGGTTTCCTCGATTTTTAGCGTTATTTTATTATATATTCTGTAACCCCTACTGTTTAGAATATATCCTACAAAAATTCCATTTTCTACTTTAGAGGTGAATTTTCCTAAGTGTTCTCTAGTATTTAGGATGAATGCTGGACACCCAAATACTTTAAAATATTTTATGTTAGGTTGTTTATTATAAAATATTTCAAAGAAGGTTTTATTATGTCTTTTATTTAATGTTGTTCTATTTTGCACATAGCAGGCCAGAAATATTTAGGTAGGTTATATTCATTTAACATGGTTCTAGAGGCTTCTAGTAAGGTTCTATTTTTTCTTTCTACAATTCCATTTTGTTGGGGGGTTTTAGGACATGAAAATTCGTGATGGTAGCCATTTTCAAGACAGAATTTGTTAAAATTATGATTTTTAAATTCTCCCCCATTGTCACTCCTAATTCTTTTAATTTTAATATCTTTTTCATTTTCAATTTGTTTGCAGAAATTTATAAAGATTTCAAAAGTTTCATCTTTATGTTTTAAGAATTTTACCCAAGTAAATCTAGAATAATCATCTATAATTACTAAACAATATAAGTTTCCATTTATAGATTTGACTCCATGGGAGTCAAAAAGGTCTAAATGTAGAAGTTCTAATATTGAGTTAGTTTGTGGCTGATTTGTTTGTTTGTGAGTGGATTTAGTTTGTTTACCTTGTTGACAAACATTACATATGGTTGAATCTAAGTTAGGTAATTTTGGTAAGCCTCTCACAAGTCCATTTAGTTTACTTATATTTCTAAAGTTGGTGTGAGACATCCTTCTATGCCATAACCAAGTTTCTTCTTTTTGTGTTAAATAACACTTAATGGAAGAAGTGGTTAAGTTGATGGCATAGATGTTGTCTTTTCTAAAACCTTTTAGGCTTATGGTAGGATTATCTAGATGTTTGATTAAACACTCTGTGGATAGAAATTTAACCTTATACCTAGTATCACACAATTGACTTATACTTAGAAGATTATATTTAAAATTTTCAACAAGTAAAGCATTTGTAATTATAAAGTCTATTTTTAATTCAATATTACCTATACCAATTACCTTGAGTTTGCCGTTGTTTCCAAAGGCAACTGTTCCTAAGCTTTTGTAAGTGAGTTGTGTTGGTGCAACATCCCTCAGGTCAAGGTTGACCTGGTTGACCAAGCTGAGTCTTGGTTTGAGTTTAGATGTTTGACAATAAGAAATTGATTGAAGAAGAGTCAAGTAGGTCAAGGTTGACCGGATACTTGACTGGGAAGTCCTAACTGGGATGTTAGGTAGAATGGAAGTCCTGGTGAGTGAAGTCAGGCAGAAGGAAAAGTCCTAGTGAGTGAAGCTAGGCAGATTGAAAACCCTAGTGAGTGAAGCTAGGTGAAAGTCCTGGTGAGTGAAGCTAGGTGAAAGCCCTAGTGAGTGAAGCTAGGCAGATGGAAAACCCTAGTGAGTGAAGCTAGGTGAAAGTCCTGGTGAGTGAAGCCAGGCAAGGGAAAATCCAAATGGATCAAGGATGATCGGACATCTGGTGTTGGGAAGTCCAAGTAGGTCAAAGGATTGACTGGATACTTGGCACGAGGAAATACAGATAGGTCAAAGGGATTGACCAGACATCTGGTGGAAGTCCAAGTAGGTCAAGGGAGTGACCAGATACTTGGCACGAATAGAAAAGTCCAAGTGGGTCAAAGGGATTGACCAGACACTTGGTAGGAAGTCCTAGCAGGTCAAAGGAGTGACCAGATGCTAGACATGATGTACCAACAGGTCAAGGTTGACCGGATGTTGGTTTGGTAGGCTTGGGACTTGGTTTTGGGTAAAAACCAAGTACTGGATCGATCATCTGGATCGATCAGTGGATCGATCCAGGCCTTTTCTAGCGAACAGAGAGCCTCTGGATCGATCCGTGGATCGATCCAGATGTCCCAATCGATCAGTGAATCGATTGGGACGCTGCTGCTTCGCGCGATAAGCGCTGGATCGATCCGTGGATCGATCCAAGCGTTTTTCCAGAGCACAGAGGCGCTCTGGATCGATCCGTGGATCGATCCAAAGCCTCCCCGATCGATTGGGAACATTCGAATTGATCGGGATCCGACCGTTAGCGTCGATAAAGGCCGCAGGCGCACGATTCCTTCGGCATCTCTTCACCGATTCACTCCAGATCTCTCGCCAGCTCCTCCACAGCACTCACAAAGCTCAGATCGCCAGTTCTTGAAGGATCTTGGAAGTTCTCCAAGTCAAGAGGCGGATCAAAGCCAAGAAGAGAAGCTAGGGTTAGGGTTTATACTCATTGTAAGCTTGTAAGCTTGTATTTCTTGTATCCTTTCCCTCTCTTCTTGTATTGAGTCTTGTAGGGCTTCTCCGCCCTTGGTAGTTACCATAAAGGAGAGTTTTATTTAGTGGAGGGTGTGTGTGTTGGTGTGGATCCTTGGATTAGTCACCTCTTGTGAGGTGGATACCAAGTAAACCAACCGTGTTAGCGTTGTGTGATTGTTTCTTTGTATTTCCGCTGCACATCTTTGAAGAAACAAGCAACGCCGAGCAACGAGCGAACGCGACGAGCTATTCACCCCCCCTCTAGCTACTTTTGGTCCTAACAAGTGGTATCAGAGCGAGGCCGCTCTTCACCGGAATCATCGCCGGAAGGGTCAAGCATAACAAGAAAAGCTAGAGGGTGAAGAAGTTGAAGCAAATTCATCAAAAGTCAAAGATTTCAAGAAGCTCAACTTCAAGATGCAATTCCAAGATGGACTTGGATTTGACACAAGGGTGGCTCCACCGTACACTTCCACGAGCTTCGATTCTTGGAAATCAAGAATCGAAAACTTTCTTATGATGGAGATAGAGCAATGGTTTGCTCTAATGGAAGGATTTGAAGCTCCAACAAACTCCAAGGGCAAGCTTCTCAAGAAAAGCAAATGGAGCTCGGAGCAAGTCCAAAGGTGCGATGCAAATGACAAAGTGACCAAGCTTTTGGTCAATTTATTGTCAAGCACCATCCTTTGCAAAATTGGAGAATTTGAAGATGCAAAGGAATTATGGAGCAAATTGACCAAGCTTCATGAAGAGATCCCCTCCACTGTACAAGAGCAAGAAGTATCCAGAGAGGGTGACCCTTTGGAGCAAGACCAAGAGGAGGACTCCGAGGTTGAGAGATGCTCAACCTCCGAAGAAGAGGAAATCCAAGAAGCTTCATCCTCAAGGGAATGCAACGAAGGGAACAAGGAGGGAGCATACTCCTTGTTTCATATTCAAGATGATGAAGCCTCCACCTCTAGGATTGAGGGGGAGCAATCCTTGGTGACGCCGGATCAAGAAGAAGGAGAAGCTTCTACATCCGAGTCAAGAGACGAAGAGGAGGAAGAAGATTCTACCTCCACAAGTCAAGAAAAATCAAATGGAGGAGAATCAAGGTCCGATCAAGAGGAAGCTTCTACCTCCGGATCCAAAGGAAAAGATGCCACCCCTACAAGCAAAGGTATAAATATTTTAATTAATAATAAAAATCATATTATATGCTTTGAGTGTAGGGAACATGGGCACTACAAGAGCAAGTGCCCTAAATTGGCCAAGAAGAAGGGCCAAGTGGCACAAAAAGGCAAGGTGAAGTCCAAGGAGATCATCCCCAACACAAAGAAGAGCAAGGAGCATATTATATGCTTCTCTTGCAATCAAAAGGGGTATTACCGAAGTCAATGCCCCAAGGGGAAGAAGGTGGTCAAGGCTCAAGGAGGCACTAGTCAAGGGGGAGCCTCCAAGGTAAAGAAGAAGGTATCTTTTATTGAGCCTACCCCTTTACATTATGGTAAAAAGCATGATAGTTCTAATTTTTATCATTTTAATGCAATTTACCATAAGAATAGGAAGCATGAGGGCTTTAAGGAAAAGCATGTGGCCCTACATGCCAAAACTACCCAACCTAAGGTTAGGAAGGTAGATGGACACTTGGGCAAGACCACTAAGGATAATAGATACAAGCCCAAAAACAAAAATGCTCATGGGTGTAATGAAAAATTAAAATCTAAGGATTTAATGATAGAAAATCAAGTTTTGAGATCAAGACTTGATAAAATGGAAAAGACCCTAAAAAGGATGGAAAATATCCTAAAAGGGCAAAATGAGCATAACCTAGGTTTAGGGGTACAAAAGCCATCCAATGGCCATAGAGGTTTGGGATACAAACCCAAAGCTAAAAGGGATGTGCCTAGTTATCATAGGGTTCCATATAGCTATAGAACAAACCCTAAGTCTAGAGGTCAAGTCAAAGATACAAGGGAAGATATCCCTAGAAGTATCTTTGCAACCAAAGTGACTAAGACTTCTAAGAAGTCTAAGAAAGTCACTAACAAGGTCACAAGGGAGGCTATCCCTAGAGTTGACCTAGAAATTGTGACCAAGGCTTCTAAGAAGCCCAACAAGGTCATTAGGAAGGTATCTAGGGAAGTTATCCCTAGTGAGTACCTAGAGCACCAATAGGTGTTGGGTTCCTAGGAGCATTTTCTCTACCCCATAAATGAGTTAGAGAGTGTCAACTCCGATTAGAAGGGTAGTTAACCCAACTTTGAGGAAATTGACACTCAAGGAGCATTTTCAAGGTTTTATTAACCTTTGAAAATGAAATGGAATTATTATTTACTCCTTGAAAGAGTAAAATGTGCCTAATGGTGGAAGAATTGATTTTAATCTTAAATGGCACATATTGGGAAATTCAGAAGAACTACCAAGTTGGGATTTTGGTATGTTCTTAGGAAATTTAAGGCGATCCGGGCCTTAATTTAAAGGTGCTACTCTTGTGGAAAAATGAAATATGCCAACATTTGAGGATATGCTTATTTTCAATTGGCATACATTAATCAAGGGAATTAGAAATGCCAATTTAGGTTTTGGCACTTTCTTGAAGCACTTTAGGGCAATCTAGGTTTAAGTTGTAAGTTTAGCTAAGATTTTAAGGATACTTAGATAGTTAATCTAGGTATATTTTATTTATGCTAAATCTTGCCATGATTGTTTGCCCATCATATGCCATGACATCATGTCTATTTTTGCATTCATGTTTTATTATGAAAAATCCAAAAATACCATGTCATGACATTCATACATCATGTAGTTATAGGAATCTTTCTTTTGAAAGTTATTTTCTTTTGATGTATGCCATAACATAATCATGCATTAAGTTTAATTCCTTGTAATTAAGGACAAATGACATTTAACAACACTAATTAACAAGTGACATCCTAGGTGGATGTCTAATATCTCTAAAATGCCTAGATAGATATGCATGATCCCTAAATTAGGGCAAAATCAAAATCTACATCTCACAAAGACTATAAGGTGACTTGTATGTGTTTTAGTGCACATTAGATACAAGTGAGATGTTAGGATGATGAACAAAGCTCAAGATGTTGATTTAGTGCATTCTTTTGAGTTTTTAGGTTCATCAAAACACATAGTTATGTGTTTTCCCATCATTGGGAAAGCTAATGTACAAGTCATGTGCATTATGCCCAAGGAACATGATGAGATATTGGTTTTGAAAATGTTTTTAAAATATTTTTGGAAAACCTTGGTGAGGGCTATCTTTTGATAGTAATCACCATTGAATAGTGAGACACAAACTTGAAGAAAACGCTAAAGTTTTAGCAAGTTTTCAACATTGTGTCAATCTTTGAAAATATGATGTATTTTCATAGAAAACTATTTTTCCATGATTAAGTATGCCCTAAATAATATCTACACGAAATTTCATGATTTTTGGATTTTTGTAGAATTTTCTAAGGGTTTCTGAAGTTGACTGAAATGGAATTTCAGCAAATATCAGAGCTCCGATCGATTCATGGATCGATTGGAGTGCCTGAATCGATCCGTGGATTGATTCAGAAGGCAAGTCTCCCGCGAGCAGAAGCTCGCTGGATTGATCAGCCGATCGATCCAGGTAGTCTGAATCGATCAGTGGATCGATTCAGAAAGGTTCAATCGATTGGAACCCAACTCCAATCGATCCAAGTTGCTGATTTTGGCTGGGAAGGCCTGATTTCAGCATCTTTGAACCTCTTTGAGTCTAGGTAACCATTCCAAACCCCTAAAATACATTTGTATACATACAAAGGGTGTTTTCATGTGAAAACAAGGATGGATTGGTTAAGGAAGGCTTCATTGAAGTTTAGGTTGAGGTTTGTTTCAAATTTTGAGTATTTGAACCTCAAAACTTCTAAATTTGGGTTTCCTAAAGGTTTAGGGATTCCAAGTCATTGTTGGTGCAATGACAGAAGTTACCACCATGTCTTTAGGGGGAGGGACTCTTTAAAGACATGAAAAATTATTTTTCATGAACCTTGGAAGGTGGTTAACCTTTTTTAAAGAAAATGCTCATGTATGAGCTTTTGAACTTGAAATGGGGAGTGGATATCCTCATTATTTCAAGTGGGAACTCAAGTGGTTAGAAAATGCTCAAGGTTGGGTATTTGTCTACATTGAGGGAGAAGTTAAGGATAAATGAAGGGTATGGGATCTTCATTATCGTGTTGATCACAACGAGTGATGTTGTGAACAATGATGAGCAACTCTTCAGGGGGAGAGTCGTCAACAAATGGATTTGTTGATGTGTACCCAAAATTGGGGCATGGGTTGATGTGTGCCCAAAGATGGGTTGATGTGTGCCAATAGGGGGAGAATGAAAGGACCTGTGAATGGGTGTAAGTTAGGCTTTCATTACCTAGAGGGAGTGTGCCCTCTTAGGGGGAGAATGAAGAGCTTAATTTATGTGTTCATTACCTAGTGGCATGAAGATTGAGGCTATAGGATTAGCCTAACTTACATGTGGTATTGTAAGTGTTATTGTGGTATTGTCAAACATCAAAAAGGGGGAGATTGTTGGTGCAACATCCCTCAGGTCAAGGTTGACCTGGTTGACCAAGCTGAGTCTTGGTTTGAGTTTAGATGTTTGACAATAAGAAATTGATTGAAGAAGAGTCAAGTAGGTCAAGGTTGACCGGATACTTGATTGGGAAGTCCTAACTGGGATGTTAGGTAGAATGGAAGTCCCGGTGAGTGAAGCCAGGTGAAAGTCCTAGTGAGTGAAGCTAGGCAGATTGAAAACCCTAGTGAGTGAAGCTAGGTGAAAGTCCTGGTGAGTGAAGCCAGGTGAAAGCCCTAGTGAGTGAAGCTAGGCAGATGGAAAACCCTAGTGAGTGAAGCTAGGTGAAAGTCCTGGTGAGTGAAGCCAGGCAAGGGAAAATCCAGATGGATCAAGGATGATCGGACATCTGGTGTTGGGAAGTCCAAGTAGGTCAAAGGATTGACTGGATACTTGGCACGAGGAAATACAGATAGGTCAAAGGGATTGACCAGACATCTGGTGGAAGTCCAAGTAGGTCAAGGGAGTGACCAGATACTTGGCACGAATAGAAAAGTCCAAGTGGGTCAAAGGGATTGACCAGACACTTGGTGGGAAGTCCTAGCAGGTCAAAGGAGTGACCAGATGCTAGGCATGATGTACCAACATGTCAAGGTTGACTAGATGTTGGTTTGGTAGGCTTGGGACTTGGTTTTGGGCAAAAACCAAGTACTGGATCGATCAGTGGATTGATCCAGGCCTTTTCTAGCGAACAGAGAGCCTCTTGATCGATCCGTGGATCGATCCAGATGTCCCAATCGATCAGTGAATCGATTGGGACGCTGCTGCTTCGCGCGATAAGCGCTGGATCGATCCAGACATTTTTCCAGAGCACAGAGGCGCTCTGGATCGATCCGTGGATCGATCCAAAGCCTCCCCGATCGATTGGGAACATTCGAATCGATCGGGATCCGACCGTTAGCGTCGATAAAGGCCGCAGGCGCACGATTCCTTCGGCATCTCTTCACCGATTCACTCCAGATCTCTCGCCAGCTCCTCCACAGCACTCACAAAGCTCAGATCGTCAGTTCTTGAAGGATCTTGGAAGTTCTCCAAGTCAAGAGGCGGATCAAAGGCAAGAAGAGAAGCTAGGGTTAGGGTTTATACTCATTGTAAGCTTGTAAGCTTGTATTTCTTGTATCCTTTCCCTCTCTTCTTGTATTGAGTCTTGTAGGGCTTCTCCGCCCTTGGTAGTTACCATAAAGGAGAGTTTTATTTAGTGGAGGGTGTGTGTGTTGGTGTGGATCCTTGGATTAGTCACCTCTTGTGAAGTGGATACCAAGTAAACCAACCGTGTTAGCGTTGTGTGATTGTTTCTTTGTATTTTCGCTGCACATCTTTGAAGAAACAAGCAACGTCGAGCAACGAGCGAATGCGACGAGCTATTCACCCCCCCCCCCCCTCTGGCTACTTTTGGTCCTAACAAGTTGAGTGAACTTGGTGTGATCTCCAGTCATATGTTTGGAGCAACCACTGTCCAAAATCCACTTGGTTTCCTACAGTAAGTGGGATTTAACGTTAGTCTTTTTATTTTTGAGCAGGCATTATTTAAGTTAAGTTTTAAAATTAAAGTGAGTTTTAAGTTTGAAATTGAAATTTTGAAATTAATTTTTAAGTTTAAAATTAAAAATTTGAAATTAATTTTTAAGTTTAAAATTAAAATTTTGAAATTAATTTTTAAGTTTAAAATTAAAAATTTGAAATTAATTTTTAAGTTTAAAATTAAAATTTTGAAAAAAAAATTTGAAATTAATTTTTAAGTTTAAAATTAAAATTTTGAAATTAATTTTTAAGTTTAAAATTAAAATTTCGAAATTAATTTTTAAGTTTAAAATTAAAATTTTGAAATTAATTTTTAAGTTTAAAATTAAAATTTTGAAATTAATTTTTAAGTTTAAAATTAAAATTTTGAAATTAATTTTTAAGTTTAAAATTAAAATTTTGAAATTAATTTTTAAATTTAAGCAAATTTAAGCCTTATTCATCTCACCCGATCTATATTATCAATCAGGGAATCCTATGATTTTGTGAGATAAAATTGGATTTTTTTTTTTTAATTATGGAGTTTTGGTTTAACTTGTGTTAGATTCAGATTTAGCTTTGGTCTCCACAAATAGGCAATCTTCGGATAAACTTCTAAGCTTGGTGAGTCACATGGACGTCATTAGTAGTAACCAACCTTTCGAGGTTTTCCGAATAGTCCTATCCACAGAGCTTAGTACTAAATCTTGGTCTAACTGGTTAGGATTCATTTAAAGGTAGCTTCGGTCAGTTCCACTTGGCCAAATGCACCAGATCGAAACCATATCTTTCTAGACATGCGATGCCCAAGTTTCCCTAACGTACTATCATCCAAAAACTTCACCAGTACCATGATTCAAGTTAAACTTGGTCTCTAATCCTAATTACCCTGCCGGGTTAGTTTGTTTTAGGTTACCCTGTCGGGTAAGTTAGTTTTGGAGGAGCCAGCTATTCTGGAGTCTCCCCCTGAATTATTGGCCATTAATTTAAATTTTGGATTTAGGTTTGTGTCGATTCCTTTTATAGTTATGGTTAACTTAGTGATAATTTTGTTGTTTTTTAAAGTGTTTAAATTTTGAATTTGATTTAGGTTTGTATTTTGGATTTTGGTTTGGTTTATTCGATTTTATATAATGTATTTTTTCTTTAGGTATATAATATTGATTAAGTCCTATTTGCGTGGTTAAGCACGCTTTCGGAACCCAAGCTAGATTGGTTGATTTGTATTGGGTTATTAATGATTTGAAGGTCTTACTTGAATTTGACTTATATCCTAGTCCGATTTTATTATAGCATGCTTTTTGATTATTTAGGATTAAGTCTAGATTTTTTAATCTTGTTGTGAATTTTTCTAACATCTCTTTTAAATTGTTTATTTCATTTTTTAATGATAAATTCTCCTCCTCAAGTGTTAGATCTTGAGTTGAATTTGAATTTTTTATTTGTTCCTTGAGGTTTTGATTTTCCTCAAGAAGTGATTTGTTTTCATTTTCTAGTTTAATTAATTTAATATTTAAACAGGAAATAATTCTAATTTTTTTTTAAATTAAAATATACCTCATTCGGGCCTTCGGAAACGAGTACGGACTCGTGGCTTGTTTCGGGTTCAGACCCGTCTTCATCTTCCGACTCGTCTTCGCTGCCTAAGCCATCAGTGCGAGGTGGCTCTAATGTTTCCGCTCTTCTTCCTCCGATTCGTCCGAGGAGTCATCCCACGTTGCTTTGAGGGCCTTCTTTTGTTTGGCTTTGTCGAACTTCAGTTTTGGGCATTCGTTCTTGTAGTGTCCCTTTTATTGCAGCCAAGTCACGTTCCTTTGTTCAGGGGAGAACTGATCTTTTGAAAGTCCCTTTTGCTGAAGCTCCTTTTTCTCCGGTGAACATTTTTCTTACCAAGTTCACGGGTGTTCTTCGTCTTCTGAGTCTTGGTGATCCTTTCAATCTCGTTTGCTCTTCTTTTCTTTGGAGGAACCTGCAAATAAAGCTATACCTTTCTCGGCTCCAGCATTAGTTTGTTCATGTAATTCTAATTCACAGAAAAGCTCGTCTAATTTTAACTTAGAAAGATTTTTAGAAATTTTGTAGGCATCTACAATTGATGCCAACAAACTATTACGTGGAAAAACATTTAATGCGTACCTTATTAAGTCTCTATTTTCCATCTGGTGGCCTATCGCATGAAGCCCGTTGAGGATGTCCTTGATCTTCGCGTGAAGCTGATTCGCCGTTTCACCTTCCTGCATTTTTATGTTAAAAATTTTATTTAAAAGCAGGTCTCGTTTTGTTACCTTGGCGTCGCTCGTTCCCTCATGTAGCTTGATCAATTTGTCCCACAGCTCTTTAGCGTTTTTGTGTGGACCGACTCTGTTCAGTTCTTCTCTTGTTAGTCCGCACTGTAGAGTGTTGATCACTTTATTTTCTGTTGACGCCTTTTTCTTCAAATCTGCTATCCAGTCTTCAGGATCCAGTATATTCCCGGAGGTGTCTGCTGGAATTTTGTAGGGTCTCGTAACGCTCATCCACTGGTCGAAGTCTGTTTTGAGGTAAACCTCCATGCGCTTCTTCTAGTACGGAAAATCGTCTCCGTTGAAGAGTGGAGGTCGTACTGTGCTGAAGCCTTCTTGTTGGGACATCCTGTGCACAAGTAAATAACCAAAAAATATCCCAAGACTTGGTCTTGGATTAGTAGTGTGGGAAGAAAAAAATAGTAGAAAAATCTAGATTGGTGTTGCACCAATTTAGATTTAATTGCAAAAAAAGAATATTCAAAAAAATGATAAACCAGTTTGGAATTAAGTGTAAAACTGAAGACCGAAAAAAAAAGAAAAAAAAATTTCACCCCCAGTCTGATTGGTGGTTGCACCAAATCAGAGCGGTACCTGCTCTGATACCACTTGTAGGACCGTTAGATTCGATAGAGGGGGTGGTGAATAACGATTCGAAAATATCGAGTATAAGCGTAGCGGAAAAGTAAAGTAGACACAAGGTTTTTTACTTTTTTCGGAGCCTGTGACGACTCCTACTCGAAGGCCCGTACTCCTTGAGTACTTTAGTTGGGCAATTCACTAGCAATTCGGATAATTACAATTTAAGTACAAAAAGATGCTAATGAAAAGAAAAACAAAGCTGTACCGACAGACAAGGAATTTAAAAGAGCGGGATCGTGTCATTGGAGCTTTGTGAGCGTCGTTGGAGCGCAGAGCAGCAGAGCGAGTAATCTCAGAGTTCTCAGATGTGAAAAGTTGATTCTGAAGCTCCTGCCTGGGGCTTCTTTTATATGTTGCTCCGGGCGCCTGGATTCCTTCCGGGCGCCTGGAAGCCTTCCGGGCGCCGAATGTGACGTAGCTTCTAATTTGCTTTCCGGGCGCCCGGACCACCTTGTTCCAGAAAACTCCTTTTTCCTGCAAAATAAAGTTAGTCCGAGGCAATATATATCCTGCAAAACAGATTGTTAGCACATTTTATAATAGTATGAATTAGCACAAATAGTATGACTTAGATTCCGTCTTTCCGAGACCGGAATCTAGTCACGATCTCGACTTAGACATCCGAAATGGATCTAAGCCGGATCGACGCCTAATGTTCCCTTCCCGGGCAGTCACTCCCCTCTAGTGACTTACCTCACTTACCTGCCAGACGTCCGGTCAGCCCTTCGACCCATCTGGACTTCTCGCCAGCTATCCGGTCAGCCCGTCGACCTAGCTGGACTTCTTGCCAAGCGTCCGGTCAGCCCGTCGACCCGCTTGGACTTCTCGCCAGCTATCCGGTCAGCCCGTCGACCTAGCTGGACTTCGTGCCAGACATCCGGTCAGCCCGTCTACCTGTCTGGACTTCTCCTGCACACTCGATCAAAGTGTCAGACAACAACAAAATTAACTTAACCTATTTGTCATTCATCAAAACCTAGGTTAGACCGTTAGTGCTACCCGCACCAACAAAGCTGAACCCTCAGAAGTGTCTGTTTGGGGCAAAAAGTGGACACTTCTTGGGCTACATCGTTACCGAGCGGGGCATAGAGGCGAATCCCAGCAAAGTACGGGCACTGCAGGACATGCCACCTCCCAGAAACCTGAAGGAAGTGCAACGCCTCATCGGTCGGATAACGGCTCTGTCGCGGTTCATCTCCAGGACGGCCGATTGGAGCTTGCCTTTTCTTCAAGATTCTGCGCCGAGCTACCAAATTCCAGTGGGACAGAGAATGTAACCAGACATTTGAAAAATTAAAGGTTTATCTAAACTCTTTACTTGTATTAGCTAAGCCAATTGCCGGTAAGCCGTTCCGCATCTACTTATCCTCGACCGAGCATGTTGTTGGCTCGGCATTAGTACAGCAGGATGACAAAGAGCAGTCGGTGCATTTTCTGAGTCACATTCTAAAGGATGCCGAGTCCCACTACACTGGTCTAGAAAATCTTGCCTTCGCGTTAGTCCTCGCCGCTCGAAGGCTCCAACCTTATTTCCTCGCGCACATAATAATCGTCATGACGAACAGCCCTCTCGGGAGAGTCCTCCTCAACCCGGAGGCATCCGGGCGGCTGACTAAGTGGAGCACCGAACTTAGTGAATTTGATATCCAGTATCAGCCCCGCACGGCGATTAAGGCACAGTCCTTGGCAGATTTCATCACCGAAGTGCAGAATCCCGAACCCAAAGCTTTATGGAGAGTATATGTGGACGGGTCATCCACCCGGCTCGGGAGTGGTATAGGTATCCTATTGCTTTCTCCTCAAGATGAACGGATGTATCTGTCCGTCCGGCTGGATTACCGGGCAACCAATAATGAAGCAGAATATGAAGCCCTCAAGCTGGCTTGCAGGCCGCCCGACATGTGGGAGCGAGCCGAGTGGTGATCTACTCAGACTCTCAGCTTGCCACCCAACAACTCTTAGGAGCTTTCGAGATAAACAATGCAAGACTCAAGCTTTACGCGGAGGCCTTTGAAAAGCTCAACACCAACTTCTGCGAAGTCGTTATACAAAAAATCCCCTGAGCAGAAAACCAGGCGGCGGATGAGTTGGCTAAACTTGCAAGTGCAATATCGTCGATTGTCATCCAACAACCGATCGAGCAGGTGTCCTTAGTGGCTCACATCGACAGGATGGAAGGTCTCACGTTCCCGGGCGACTGGAGGATGACGATCATGGAATTTTTACGATCGGGAGCTACGTCTTCCGATCGGGAAGAGGCCCGGTTGCTAAGAAAGAGAGCTGGCCGGTTCACCCTCATCGGGGATCAACTCTACAAAAAAAGCTTTTTCCCATCTGTTACTAAAGTGCGTCAGCTCAGAGGACACGGAATATATACTAAAAGAAGTGCATCACGGGTCTTGTGGAGGACACCCGGGTGGCCGCTCGTTGGCAAGGAAGATTCTGCTAGCCGGGTACTTTTGGCCGACCCTCCCGGAAGATGTCGCTCGGACCGTCTCCACGTGCATTTCCTGTCAGAAATACCACAGCTTCACCCATCGGCCAACGGAGGAGATGAAGGCGTCCACGATATCCTGTCCATTCGATCAATGGGGAATAGATATTGTGGGACCTTTCCCTATGGCGACCGGGCAGCAGGAAGTTTCTACTTGTAGCGGTGGACTATTTCTCCAAATGGGTCGAGGCCGAGCCGCTGGCAAAAATAACCGAGCAGATGGTCAAGAAATTTATCTGGCAGCATATAATAGTCGGTTTGACATCCCACGACGGCTCGTGTCCGACAATGGTCGATAGTTCGTCGGCCAACAGCTCAGAGAATGATGTGAGGGGTACGACATTCAGCAGCACTTCACCTTCGTGGCCTACCCACAAAGCAACGGGCAAGCGGAAGTCGCCAATCGGGAAATCCTACATATTCTTTGGGTTCGGCTCGACCGTGTCGGAGGTAGCTGGGTGGACGAGCTTCCAGGTGTACTATGGGCGATCCGCACAACCCCAAAGGAGGGAACGGGAGTTACACCTTTCCACTTGGTATATGGAGGTGAGGCTGTCGTTCCCGTGGAGGTCAGAATAGAGTCTGATCGAGTGCGACGATACGACAAGGATAACGCCGAACGGAGACAGCTAGAGCTGAACTTGATAGACGAGACGCGAGCCAAACTAGCCGTTCGGCTAATGGCATATCGACAGAGAATGAAGCGGAATTACAACAGGCGAGTGATCCCCAGGGCATTCCAAGTGGGCGACCTAGTATGGAAAAAGGTGAAGCCGGTCGACGATGTGAGCAAGCTGGAGGCTCTATGGGTTAGGCCCTTCAAGGTCATCGAGAAGCTCCGATCGGGTGCCTACTACCTGAAAGATGAAGATGGACGACAGTTAGAACGGCCCTGGAGCGCTAACCATCTTCAGCCATACCGAGCTGGGTGAAAGGTGCGCCATTGTAATTCATTTTGCATATTTCCGTTCTACGGCACCTTTTGACTGCAGGAATGAAATCATGAAACACAAAGGTATAACAAATTCACGCCGAACGATTGAGCTCCATCAGACCGTCGAGCGGCGACGTTAAACGTCAGAGTCGAACCGGCGACTATAAACCCCCCGGCCTGAAAATCATCGAGCGGCGACGTTAAACATCAAAGTCGAACCGACGACTATAAACCCCCCGGCCTGAAGACCGTCGGGCGGCAACGTTAAATGCCAGAGTCAAACAGGCGACTATAAACCCTCCGGCCTGAAGACCGTCGAGCGGCGACGTTAAACGCCAGAGTCGAACCAGTGACTATAAACCCCCGGCTTGAAGACCGTCGAGCAGCGACGTTAAACGCCAGAGTCGATCCGACGACTATAAACCTCCTGGCTTGAAGACCATCGAGCGGCGACGTTAAACGCCAGAGTCTAACCGGCGACTATAAACCCCCTAGCCTGAAGACCGTCGAGCAGCGACGTTAAACACGAGAGTCGAACCGGCGACTATAAACCCCCCGGCCTGAAGACCGTCGAGCGGCTATGATATGACCCGGCATTTAGTGATGGTCAAGGGACGACCATAAATCTCAGGGGTAAGGAAAGAACCATGACCCTCTGGCATGGCACCCTATCGAGTCGCATGACTATTTACACCAACCAGAAAAAGCATACTAACAGGGAGAGAAAGCAAACAAGATAGCTTCATCGAAAATAAGGTTTTCCGGCCGAGCGGCGGGATTACACGAACACTTGGACCTCACTCGAGATAGTTAAAAAGGTGTTTAGGTATGGTGCGGAGGAGTGCGGCATGTTCCTGGACGGGGATGGTCATGTACTCTGCGAGGTGACCCTTGGTTTTTAGATGATCCGTCGTAGCAGTGATGGCCAGCTCAAAGATGAGAACGAGCCATTCGCAGACCTTCTGAACGAATTCGGTCGAGCAAATGTAGTTCTGCTTCATTACAGCGAAGCGGCTCGGCTCGGCCTCTTGATACTCTTTAAGGGCAGCTCGGGAAGCCTCAAGTGCATCTTGGAGGGTCTTCATTTCCTCCTTTAGAGCTGCCACCTCCGTCGAGCGGCCTTTTTTCTCGACGTCCAGCAGGTCAACCAATTCCTTCACCCGCTGCTCCAAGGCTCGGGCTTCTACGTTCTTCGTGTCCAGATTGACGATGGCACTATTCTTCTGAGTAGTCGCTAGCTCTATCTTGTGGTCGAAGGCTTTGACCTGCTTCTCGAAATGGCTCAGCAGGTACGCTTGATCAGCCGATTTCTTCCGCTCAGCCTCCAACAGTCCCTTCGTCTTGGTCAGCTCTGCCTGCAGCTCGGCATAGGACGGTCCCCGAGAGGAAGACGGCCCACCGGAGATTCTGAGCTTCTTCAGCTCATCCTCTAGCATCGCCATACGATTGACAACGGTCACACTTTCCACCCAGTTCTGTCAAATAAGGAGCTATTGAATACCGCTCAGAAAGATCACGCAAAAGAGTTCTTGACAGAAAACTTACGCCGGTGGCGTGCTGCAGGTAGCTGTTGGCCAGCAGACCGGGAGGCATTGCAGCGACATGAGCAAGGGCGTCCTCCCATACTTTGGCGAGTGGTCCTCAGATGGTGATAACGTGTTCAGGGGTCGTAGGCCGATCAGATTCCGCCATGTATGCCTCCGTCGGAAGGTGTAGAATGACCTTTATTGTTCGGCGCCCACCCGGCGTTGTGTGAGCGGACGCTGAGGGATCGGACAGCTGATCGGCGGGTGCAGAGAGTATACCCGAGCGGCGGAGCCTCCGACGCACTGGAGTCAAGGAGTTGACCGGTTGCGCCGCGATGGGGTCAATTGGTAGATCTAGCTGGGAAGGGATCCGATCGGAGGAGAGGGCCTCAATAGAGGGAGGATTATCTCTGGGGGAGACCGGGCCCGTCTGCTCGGACGATTGGACTGCCGAGGCGGCCGATCGCAAAGGCGTCCTCGATCTGCGTCATTTCCGTCCGATTAAGGGAAGATCATCCCCCGACTCAGAGTCGTCGCCCCGAGCGGTAGGCTGTTTGCTAGAAGTTGCGCCCCTCTCAACAGGAGAGGTTCGAGCGGCGGATTCCCCCACAGCCGTTTCGCTCTCACCCTCATGAGAGCCGACCGGAGCAATGTCAAGTCACTCCATTTCCTTGGCTGCTGCCGCCTCGATCGCGTCGGTTTTCTGCTTCAGGATACCGAACAACACGGACTCCATCATGATGCTCGCTGCGAAAGAAAAGGAAGAAAATCAGTTAGACTCAAAACAAATAATTAAGTAAATTCCTTACCAAATCTGTTTGGGTGCTTGGTTCGGCTTGGACTTAAACCAAATATATACATCACTTCCTCTAGTAGCATCTTATGGATATTGAACTTCAGGCCGGCCATCATACTTGCAGCTTGGAGATAGTCCGGTCCGGTTTTATATCTCTTCAGCACGGGAGGAGTAGGAAGTTCGACCTGCCACTTTGTTCGGAAAGGCGATAGCTCGGGGAGTCGTAGGTAGAAGAAGTAATCCTTCCAGTGTTTATTAGAGGAAGACATCTTATCAAAAAAGACTAAACCAATCCGAAACTGGAACAGATAAGTGCCCATCTCGAACTGCTTGGGGTAATAAAAATAGTAAAAAACCTCAGGACGGAGAGGTATGTTGTGGATTTTGAACAACACCACAACCCCACACAAGAGGCGAAACGAATTAGGGACGAGCTGGGCGATAGGAATGCGAAAGAAGTTACAGACTTCGATGATGAAGGGGTGGATAGGAAACCGCAGTCCGACCACAAACTGATCTTGGAAGACACAGATCGTGCCGCGCGGCGGCATATGTGGCCGATCGGAAGGCGAGGCCAAAAGGAGTTCAAAATCAGAAGGAAGAGCGAAGGCATTGGTTAGGCTCTCCGCGTCACTCGCATCGAACCGCAACTCCATGGTCGTGTACCATGGGCCTGGAGCCAGTTTCGAAGGCTGAGAAGAACTAGCCATCACCGGAACCGTAGAAAGAGCAAAAGCCGAAGAAAGGCAAAGGGGTCGATGAAGAAGATGATAGGAACAGTAGAAAATGGGCACAAACACTACCAGAATGCAAAGAGAAACGCGAGAGAATGAAGAGGCAAAAGGCGGAGAATCCTTACAGAGAAGAGGATGGTCGAAGGAGAGGAAGAGTTGTCGGAATGCTGAGGAACGGATTCGCCGTAGCACTGAACGCAACCGGAAGCCTCTGGACGCACGAACACAACGCTGCGGCGGAGGGGACGGTGAAAGCTTTATAGAGGTTGGGCTCGATTCCTCCGATCCGTTAGATTCAGGTCACAGACCAGATCCCACCGTATAATTCAAAAAGGCCAAAGGTCATATCAACCTGACGATCCGATTATGCGGTGATTGTGGCGTCGCCATGCATCGCCCACTCATAGGGGCGCATTTAATGAGCTCCATTACGCAGGCGTGGCCGCGTGCTCAGCCCTAATGACGAGGATTTGCATGAATTCCGAGGAGATCTTTAAGACGCCAGCATTGACCGTCACCGGGTCTGCAAGACAATCAGCGACCAGCGTAGTGCCTCAATGGTTAGACCGTCGAGCGGCTGTGTGTCACCTTCATAGCGCCCGAGCAGAGAAGCACTTACGTCAACGGCGGAGCGGTCGCCGGGCCACCAAACTAATAGTCCAGTCAGTCGGACTTACGGCCTCCTTCGACTAGACTTGAAGGGAAGACACGTGATCCGATGGTAAGAAATGGGGGGCCTGCAAGAGTAGGGGTCAACGACACGTGGAAGTCAAAGTCAAGATGGTCAACCTAAGAGTCTGGCAGAGCGGAGAGACTCGCCTGGTCGATCGGTTGGAATAGCGCCCAGGCCGGCGCGATGACAACTCGACCTCAGGTAGGGTTTCTGACGCTCATGAGTGCTCGTATAAAAGAGCTGATCCGCCGGACGGCCTGTCTGCTCGGTTGAGCGGCAGATCGACTAAGGCTGCAAGTCCGTTCGAGTATGTGACTGAGTGACTTTTTCACTCGGTCCGATACGCTTGCACTCCCGGACGCCAGGATGGCCGAGCGGTCCTCCCGCTCAGCCTAGTAACCAACAAAAGACTCAGAAGAGGACAAAGGGGGCAGCTGGTGATATCCTTCTCGAAACATGTGCCGCCGACAGACAGCATGGTCGGCGGCCAAACCAGACAGAGAATCGTACGGTGGAAGTTTTCACTGTCATGCTAGAGATATGCTCGGACGGTTGTAGTATGGCGTCAGACACACTTTTCTAACACGTCCATTCCGAGGTATGTTCTGAGGAGCGTGCACGCCTCGAGAAGCATGCGTGCGCCTCCCAGGGATCCTATATAAGGATACTCAGACTTCGACAAAGGTACGCATTCATCTTTACTGTAGCTACAGTCCTCATCTTGTTACTCTGCTTCTCCTTGCCGTTGCCTGATTTGAGCGTCGAAGGGTCGTCACCGGGAACCCCTTCCCGGCTCGGCTTTGTTGTAGGTTCGCCGGAGGTCCGCGTCATCTGAAGATAGCAGCCGCGTCATCCTAAGACAGCAGAGAGTGTCACGTCCTGAGTGTCCATCGACTCAACTCCCAGACAAGATCATTAACTAAATCTTAAATGTCGTTGGACTGATATAATTTGTATATCAGACCTATGTTATGCATGCATACAAATAAAACAGAGGAAAGAAAGGAAAGGAAAAATAAAAAAAACAGCATGCATAGGAGATATGAGAGAGGAGATAGGAAAGAGAAGAGAGAGAAAAGAAAAACGACAAAAGAAATTAGATTTATCAGAATGATAAAAAGGGAAGTGTACTTGAAAAAAATACTTCTTTTGGTAAATATCAAAGTAATATTTACCTTTTGATCAATTAAGATTTCTGGGTACGTCATTTGATAAATTATCGTTGTTTTTTTCTCTTCTGACACTTACCAAGCAAAAAAAAAAAAAACCGAAAATTTGTGGCCCAAATCAAAATTTTCATTTTCATTCTTGCATAGATAAGTAATCCTCTCTCATTGCACCTGAAAAAAACAAACAAAAAAAAAATCACCCAAGCGAAAATTTGTATATTCAGTCTTGAACCACAAAATTGCACTAAAATATTTAATATCTTTAATTATAGTTTAAAAATTTGTAAAAAATATAATAGCATAATTTTCTTTATTATGTTAATTAAATTGATAGTAAAATAAACAATATCACGAATTCAATTATGTCTATTATTTATTATTTTAAATTTATGATAAGGCAAGTTTTATGATGCCATACTTCGCATATTGTGAAAGCATTTGTTTAATTTTAATTCCAAGATGTCTAAATTCAGTAGATAATTGATGTCAGTTACCTATAATACACTTTGGCTAATATTCTTCATCTCCAATCGTTTGCATTTGAGTTGCCTTAAAAATAATATAATTTAGTAGACTCTTATGCTTAAGTTTTTTGAGACAAAAATAAGAAGGGCACCTTAAATTAAAAAAATAAAAATAAAATAAATAAAAGGGCACTCCTTGAATATAATTTTATTCCAAAAATACTCTTTAATCGTTATAGAAATTATTAAGCGGTTACTATAATTTGTAAAAGTAAGACGTAATTATATGGGATAAGGGATGTGACCGTCAGGATCGGATCTTTTGATCCCCTTGTCCTAGTCTGCTCTTGGACTAGGACAAAGGGATTGATGGGAGGTAATGACCCCCACCTGTTAATAGGTGGGGGGTCATTGCCCCCCACCAATGTAAAGGCTGGACCAGGGGCTAGTCCAGCTTTTATGGATCAGAGGATCCGAGGTCCCGTGACTGTCTCCCTAAAATTTGGAGAAAAAAATAATACAATGATTTTTTTTTTAAATAATTATAAATTTAAAAAATTTGAAGATTTTTTCACAAAATGTTCAATTAAAATAAGCAAGAACACAAAACTTCTTTTCTCTCCCTCTGCCAACCTTTTTTTTCTCTAGATATTTCTTTTCTTTCTCGCATTACTCGTACTTTTTCCCTCCTCCCTCCTCCCTCCTCCCTCCTGTGTTTTTTTTTTTCCTCTTAATCCGCTCTACTTTTTTCTCTCCCGTGATCTTCTTCCTCTCATAATCTCCTTATTATTCTTACCCTAACTCTAATTTTACCCTTAAAATCTTCCGTCGCACATTGATATCGTTGTCATCCACGTTGCCATCGCCGCATGCCGCTATCACTAGCATTGCTGTCGTTTGTTGCCAACACTGCAGTCGTCACTTCGCCGACGCTCCACAACAAACGCTTTTTGATTGAGGTAAAATTTTCTTACTTTATCTCTTTCGATTACGAATTGAAGTCTTGAAAAACATATAGTGTTAATTTTTCATATATTTATAATTTTGTTTATTAGTCAAGTATGTCAAATTTATCAATTAAATCATATAATTTATTGCAACTTATCATATAATTCACTACAAGAAAACCTGTAATTAACGACGGAATTTAATTTTTGTCACTAGTTAGCAACCAAAATAAATTATTGGTTAGTAATTTTGGGACAAAAATTAAATTTCATTGCCAATTTTATCTCTATACTTATTTATCCTATTTAATTAGCTATGAAAGCTTAATTTTGTCACTATTTTAACAACAGAATAAGTTTCTGTTGCTATTTTAGCGGCTGAATTAAGTTTTCATCACTAATTGACTTTCTAATTAAAGTTTTCATTCTCAATTTTTCTTCCCCACACCCTAAAATCTTCCCGACCTTCTCTCCGATCTCTGGCACGCTCCTCTCCTCTTCAATCTCCGGCACTGGCATGCATCCCGTCGGTATGCTCGATCTTCTCCCCTTCCCTCTCTTCTCTTAGCGAAGGCTTGGTGGGGGCCTCACAATGAGGTCTCACTTTGGTCGTGGCCTCATAGTGAGGTCTTTCCTTGGCCACGACCTTGCAGCGAGGTGGCGAGGTCAGGTGCAACCTCAGCAGCGTGTCATGGTCAACTTGAATTTACGCCCCTAAATGCAAATTCTAGCTATGCCACTGTGTAAAAGCAATTGAGTAATGTTGGTGCGGGTAGCACTAACGGTCTAACCCAGGTTTTGATGAATGACAAATGGGTTAAGTTAGTTGTGTTGTTGTCTGACACTTTTATCAAGTGTGCAGGAAAAGTCCAGCTAGGTCGACGGGCTGACCGGATAGCTGGCGAGAAGTCCAAGCGGGTCGACGGGCTGACCGGACGCTTGGCGAGAAGTCCAGCTAGGTCGATGGGCTGACCGGATAGCTGGCGAGAAGTCCAAGCGGGTCGACGGGCTGACCGGACGCTTGGCAAGAAGTCCAGACGGGTCGACGGGCTGACCGGACGTCTGGCAGGTAAGTGAGGTAAGTCACTGGAGGGGAGTGACTGCGAGGACGCGTTCCCGGGAAGGGAACATTAGGCGTCGATCCGGCTTAGATCCATTTCGGATATCTAAGTCGAGATCGTGACTAGATTCCGGTCTCGGAAAGACGGAATCTAAGTCATACTTTTTCTGTTAATTCATACCTGTAAAAATGTGCTAACAAACTGTGCTGCAGGGTTTATTTGCCTCGGACTAACACTGTTTTGCAGGTAGGAAACAGTGGGGGTCCGAGCGCCCGGAATGGCTCCGGGCGCCCGAAAGTCCGGGCGCCCGGAGGCAAATTTTATCCCCAGGACGACGTTGACACTTGGAGCATGCTGGTTGGGAGTGCTACGTCACATTCCAGGCGCCCGGAGGGGATCCAGGCGCCCAGAGCAGCATATAAAAGAAGCCCCTGGCAGGAGCTTTAAAATACAAGTCTTCTGAGAACTCTGAGTCCAATCACTCTGCTGCTCTGCGCTCCAACAACGTTCACAAAGCTCCGACGACTCACTCCGGCTCTCTTTTTAATTCATTATTTGTCGGTTAGCTTTGTTTTCTTTCTTTTTCATTAGCAATATTTGTACGTAAACTGTAATTATCCGAATTGCTAGTGAATTGCCCAACGAAAGTACTCAAGGAGTACGGGCCTTCGAGTAGGAGTCGTCACAGGCTCCGAACGAAGTAAAAATCAACAGTGTTCATCTCTTTACTTCTTTACTTTTCCGCTGCGTTTTAACTCGAGATTTTCGAATCGATATTCACCCCCTCTATCTAACGGTCTTACAAGTGGTATCAGAGCAGGTACCGCTCTGATTTGGTGCAACCACCAATCAGACAGGGGGTGAAATCATTTTTTTTAACAATTCCAAACTGATATTATTATCTTTTTGGAAGTTTTTTTCGTTGCATTTTAAATCAAAATTGGTACAACACCAACTTAGAGTTTCTATTTCTCCCGCACTGCTAATCCAAGACGAAGTCTTGGGATTTTTTTTTTCCAGTTAATTTAGTGTGTGCAGGATAAGATGTCTCAACAAGAAGGCTTCAGCACAGTACGTCCTCCCCTATTCAACGGGGATGACTTTTCGTACTGGAAGAGGAGAATGGAGGTCTACATGAAGACAGACTACGACCAATGGATGTGCGTCACAAAGGCTTACAAAATTCCAGTAGACAACTCCGGGAAAATAGTAGACCCTGAAGAATGGACAAATGATATAAAGAAAAAGGCATCAATTGAAAACAAAGCCATCAATACTCTACACTGCGGACTAACACGAGAAGAACTGAACCGGGTGGACCACATGAAAACGCTAAGGAGCTTTGGGATAAACTGATCGAGCTGCACGAAGGAACAAGCGACGCAAAGGTAAAAAAAAGAGATTTGCTGTTAAATAAAATTTTTAATATAAAAATGCAGGAAGGAGAAATGGCAAGTCAGCTCCACGCGAGGGTCAAAGATATCCTCAACGGTCTCCACGCGATAGGCCACCAAATGGAGAACCGAGACTTAATCAGGTACGCGTTAAATGCTTTTCCGCGAAACAATTTGTGGGCATCAATCGTAGATGCCTACAAAATTTCAAAAATTTATCTAAATTAAAATTGGATGAACTCTTACGTGAATTAGAACTGCATGAGCAAACTAACGCCGGGATCGAGAAATGTGTAGCTTTATTTGCAGGTTCCTCTAAAGAAAAGAAGAACAAGCCCGAATCTGAAGAAGATTCCGATCAAGACTCTGAGGACGAAGAACACCTGGTGAACCTGGTAAGGAAAATGTTCACCAGGAAAAAGAGAAGCTTCAGCAAACAGGATCTTCAGAAGATCAGTTCGCCAGCCGACTCAAGAAATGTCACATGTTTCGGATGTAACAAAAGGGGCACTACAAGAACGAATGCCCAAGATTGAAACTTGACAAACCAAAGTCAACAAAGAAGAAAGCCCTCAAAGCAACATGGGACGATTCCTCCTCAGACGAATCGGAGGGAGAAAGGCAAAAGTACCAAAGTCACCTCGCGCTGATGGCTCGCGAAGCTGAAACGGAAGACGAATCAGAGGAATCGGAAGACGGGTCCGAACCCGAATCGAGCCACGAGTCCGCACTCGTTTCCGAAGGTTCCGAAGAGGTATACCTAAACTTAAATCGTAAATTCTTTAGAATTATCTCGTGTTTAAATAAAAAAGTAGTTAAGTTGGAAAATGAAAATAAATCGCTTCTTGAGGAAAATCAAAACCTCAAGGAACAATTAAAAAATTCGAATCCAACTCAAGATCGAACACTTGAGGAGGAGAATTTATCATTAAAAAATGAAATTAATAAGTTAAAAGAATTGTTGGAAAAATTCACAACAAGATCTAAAAATTTAGATTTAATTCTAAATAACCAAAAGGCATGCTATAATGAAACCGGACTTGGATATAAGTCAAACTCAAACAAAACCTTTAAATCATTATTAACCCAACACAAAGCAACTAAACAAGCTTGGGTCCCGAAAGCGTGCTTAACCACGCAAGTAGGACTTAATCAATTCTATATACCTAAAGATAAAATACATTATATAAACTTGAATAAATCAGATCAAAAACTAAAATATAAATTTAACTTAAAATCAAAATTCAAAACTCAACAGAATTTAGATTATCACCAAGTTGATTATAACTATAAAAAGAATCAACACAAACCCAAAATCTAAATTAAGGGCCAATAATTCAGGGGGAGGCTCCAGAATAGCTGGCACCTCCAAAACTAACATACCCGACAGGGTAACCCAAAACAAACTAACCCGACAGGGTAATTAGGATTAGTAAAAAGAGACCAAGTTTAACTTGACTCATGGTACTGGTGAAGTTTTTGGATGATAGTACGTTAGGGAAGCTTGGGCATCGCATGTCTAGAAAGATATGGCTTCGATCTGGTGCATTTGGCCAAGTGGAACTGACCGAAGCTACCCTTAAACGAATCCTAACCAGTTAGACCAAGATTTAGTACTAAGTTCCGTGGATAGGACTATTCGAAAAACTTCGAAAAGTTGGTTACTTCTAATGATGTCCATGAGACTCACCAAGCTTAGAAGTTTATCCGAAGAATGCCTATTTGTGGAAACCAAAGATAAGTCTGAATCTAACACTAGTTAAACCAAAACTCTATAATCAAACCAATTTCATCTCACAAAACCATAGGTTTCCCTGATTGATAATATAGTTCGTGTGAGATGAATAAGGCTTTAAAAATTAATTTCAAAATTTTAAACTTAAAAATTATTTTCAAAATTTTAACTTAAAAATTATCTTCAAAATTTTAAACTTAAAAATTATTTTCAAAATTTTAACTTAAAACTTTAATTTTAAACTTAAAAATTATTTTCAAAATTTTAATTTTTAACTTAAAGTTTTAAACTTAAAAATTATTTTCAAAATTTTAACTTAAAAACTAAAATTTTAACTTAAAAATTATTTTCAAAACTTAAAAATTATTTTCAAAATTTTAACTTAAAAACTTTAATTTTAAACTTAAAAATTATTTTCAAAATTTTAACTTAAAAATTATCTTCAAAATTTTAAACTTAAAAATTAATTTCAAAATTTTAACTTAAAAATTATTTTCAAAATTTTAACTTAAAAATTATCTTCAAAATTTTAAACTTAAAAATTATTTTCAAATTTTAACTTAAAAACTTAAATTTTAAACTTAAAAATTATTTTCAAAACTTAAAAATTATTTTCAAAATTTTAACTTAAAAACTTTAATTTTAAACTTAAAAATTATTTTCAAAATTTTAATTTTTAACTTAAATTTTTAAACTTAAAAATTATTTTCAAAATTTTAACTTAAAAACTAAAATTTTAACTTAAAAATTATTTTCAAAACTTAAAAATTATTTTCAAAATTTTAACTTAAAAACTTTAATTTTAAACTTAAAAATTTTAAACTTAAAAATTATTTTCAAAATTTTAAACTTAAAAATTATCTTCAAAATTTTAAACTTAAAAATTAATTTCAAAATTTTAACTTAAAAATTATTTTCAAAACTTAAAAATTATTTTCAAAATTTTAACTTAAAAACTTTAATTTTTAACTTAAATTTTTAAACTTAAAAATTATTTTCAAAATTTTAACTTAAAAACTAAAATTTTAACTTAAAAATTATTTTCAAAACTTAAAAATTATTTTCAAAATTTTAACTTAAAAACTTTAATTTTAAACTTAAAAATTATTTTCAAAATTTTAACTTAAATTTTTAACTTAAAAATTATTTTTAAAACTTTAACTTAAATTAATTTCAAAAAAAAAAAAAAAAAAAAGGAAGTCCAAAACCAGGGGCGGGCGCCCCTGGTATTCTGGTCGGGGGCGCCCGGAAGGGGTTCCGGGCGCCCCGCCCCAGCAACCTCGGGCGCCCGGAGTCCCCTATAAATAAGGGGCAGCAGGCGCCCCCAACATCTGCCCCACTCCCTCTCACTTTTGCCAAGGTTCACTTTGAACCTCAGTGCGAAAGTACTCTAAATCAAAATCTTCTTGCGGTGACGACGCTGTTGCGATTCAACTGAGGTCGTCAAATCTATATTTTTTTTCTTCGATGGCTCCTCGGTAAAACACTCTTCCACTCTCTAAAAATTTCTTTTGTCTTCTAAATTTTTTTAAATATTTTTTATATACAGTAGGAAACGAACAAATACTGGTGCTGGACCCTCCAATGCTAGTACAGACCCTAGGTTTCCCACAGACGAACTTAGAATTAAATTTGAGTCCACCATTTATAAGGCCATTAGGACTACTTGCATAGATAGAGCGTTCTTCCTAAGGTCATGTCCCTCTGCCTTAGAGGTTATAGGCCACTACAATTTAAGGAACCTTGTCGAATGTACCAGTCCAATAAACATAAGTCTATGTGCCGAATTTTGCAATAACCTAATAAAAGTAGACGACTTCACCTATACCACTAGGGCGGCAGGCACTGATATCGTATTTTCCCCTACGACTATCCGAGAGTTTTTAGAGTTGCGTCCTTCTACTTGCCCCTTTTTATGCTATCCTCCGAGGGATCTACCGTTCGACGATCCCTACTCACATATTACTCTCGATACGATGTATTCGTATTTTTTGGGGGGAGAGAGAGATCCCACTGTGACACAGTTTAGGTCAGTAGAACTTAGAGTCCAGGACTACGCTCTTTATAGGGTTGTAGTTCTTTGCATTTTACCACTGACCACTCGGGACATCGCTGTGATGCGCCCATTCCATTCATTCCTACTTTATGCCCTGATTCATAGGTTAGAGATTGACATTAGCCTACATATCTTTTCCACCATCATTTACTCAGCCGGATACGTGACTGACAGTCGAGTCCATATGCCATTTGGTCACATTCTGACAGCCTATATGTCCTCGCTGCACATTGATGTCACTAGAGGAGACGTTGCCCATATGACCAAGTTCGATGTTATATCCTCTCGGAACTTTTCCCTAGCCGGCATCCAGGTAGATAGAGATGATGGGACTATGACTTGGCGGAGGGGGGCACAGCACCAGCCCGATCCAGACGCACAGATGGACGAGTTCATGCTCGCACTATTTCCGGAGGAAGCCGCACCGGCTCCACCACCACCCCCAGCTTGAGCACCATGACACGCTCCCCGCACTCTAGCCGACCGTATGACCGGACTAGAGAGAGCCATGGCGAGTCTCCAGCAGGAGAACTCCGACTTTCATCGGGACATACGGCGAGAGGTTGCCGAGTTACGAGCTGCCAGGGACACCCGCCACACTGAGCTGATGGCACTTCTTCGATCCTTGGGATCTGGACCACCCCCTTCATCATCTCAGTAGCTTTAGTGATGACCTACTTCTGTAGCTACACTATTTGTAAAATATTTTGGATTTATCTAGTGGCATTTCAAACTTACATTGAATATGTTCTATCTTAATAGACTAGGAAATTTCAAAAAAACCTTCAAAAATGATTTTATCAAATTATAGGTTAAACTTGTTTGCTTTCAAAACTTTCCATTTTTAGAGTTTCAAAAACAGTTTTGGCCTCAGACTAGGTTTACATCCTTAGAAAGCATGTACCCATAGGACTAGTTTTTGAGCATCTCACCAACACCCTAGGGTTACCTTGCTTGTATTTGACAAACATAGAAAGGGGTGAGATGCATAGGCCAACTGTCTGGACTTAAGATGCTTATTCAGTGCATCAACATAAGTTTGGACGTTAAATACAATTCAGATATTAATAAGATTAAAGTTCATCAGTCAAGTCAAACACTGACTGATTATAACTTCCTTAATCTGACTAACCTAGTGAAAGCTACTATCTTCTGATAGTTAGTTAGTACCTAATTGGTTAGACAGCTGGTTAGAGTTAAGTATCAATTTCAGGGGGAGAAATAAAACTACTTTAGTTTTCCAAATTGAATTTTAAACTTAATTTTGAAAATCAAAGTTTAAAAACAACTTGTTTAAAATTGTGAAATTCTTTTACCTCACAAACTTTTTATCCATTTTTCCTAGTCTTTGAAAACTGACATTTTCAAGTATTTTAAACCATGGTTTTAACACTTTTACACTTTGAAAATTTGATTTTAGAAAAATTTTACAAACACATTCTAAAAATATGATCTTAATTTCAAAGCTAAATTTTACAAACTAAGCTTCTCAAAATCATTTTCTTTGATTTTGAAAATTGAATCTTTTACAAACTTAGTGTTGAAAAATAAATAAGTTTTGAAAAATATATTTTCTCAAACTTGTTTTGGAAATTTGGTTTGAAAGATTAGACCTTATACACTTATGATTGAAAATTAGACAATCTACACTTAGCAAATTTTCAAAAGCTAAAGAACAAATGCATTAAACAAGTTTTTTTAAGCTCCCCCAAAGTCAAATTGATTTTTCTTGGATTTAAAGAGTGTACTTTTATCCTTGAATTTTGAACCAGACTCAGTTATTTTTCATGATTAGGTAACTTAAACACTATGCTTATTTACCCTTGTTCTTTTTTTGATGAATGCCAAAGGGGGAGGAGGGTTAGGTGGTTAAGTTAGCTAAACCAATTTGAAAACTCAAACTAACTTTAAAACCACACAAATGCATGTTGTTTCATACATATGCTTTCACTAACTTAACCAGGTTGTCATTCCATCAAAAGGGGAGATTGTTGGTGCGGTAGCACTAACGGTCTAACCTGTGTTTGATGAATGACAAATGGGTTAAGTTATTGTCCGACACTTTTATCAAGTGTGCAGGAAAAGTCCAGCTAGGTCGACGGGCTGACCGGATAGTGGCGAGAAGTCCAAGCGGTCGACGGGCTGACCGGACGCTTGCGAGAAGTCGGACCGGTCGACCGACCGGATAGTGAGAAGTCCAAGCGGTCGACGGGCTGACCGGACGCAGCAAGAAGTCCAGACGGGTCGACGGGCTGACCGGACGTCCGGGTAAGTGAGGTAAGTCACCGGAGGAGAGATAAGGACGCGTTCCCGGGAAGGGAACATTAGGCGTCGATCCGGCTTAGATCCATTTCGGATATCTAAGTCGAGATCATGACTAGATTCCGGTCTCGAAAAGACGGAATCTAAGTCATACTCTGGATGCTAATTTTTATTACTGAGCGTACCTGTAAAAATGTGCTAACAAACTGTGCTGCAGGGTTTATTTGCCTCAGACTAACACTGTTTTGCAGGTAGGAAACAGTGGGGGTCCGGGCGCCCGGAGGCAAATTTTATCCCCAGGACGACGTTGACACTTGGAGCATGCTGGTTGGGAGTGCTACGTCACATTCCAGGCGCCCGGAGGGGATCCAGGCGCCCGGAGCAGCATATAAAAGAAGCCCCAGGCAGGAGCTTTAAAATACAAGTCTTCTGAGAACTCTGAGTCCAATCACTCTGCTGCTCTGCGCTCCAACAACGTTCACAAAGCTCCGACGACTCACTCCGGCTCTCTTTTTAATTCATTGTTTGTCGGTTAGCTTTGTTTTCTTTCTTTTTCATTAGCAATATTTGTACGTAAACTGTAATTATCCGAATTGCTAGTGAATTGCCCAACGAAAGTACTCAAGGAGTACGGGCCTTCGAGTAGGAGTCGTCACAGGCTCCGAACGAAGTAAAAATCAACAGTGTTCATCTCTTTACTTCTTTACTTTTCCGCTGCGTTTTAACTCGAGATTTTCGAATCGATATTCACCCCCCCCTCTATCGAATTCAACGGTCTTACAAGTAACTAGTACAACATTGATCTTGTCTGAAAATCATAAAGAATGCTAGCTGGGGATGTGACTTTTTGGTTGACCGCGTGTAGACTCCACTCTACTGTGCAACACAAGAAACGTCGGTGCCGGGCCAAGGAAGGGGTTCCCAGCGTTGACCCTCCGACGCTCAAGTCAGTCACCGAAATAGTAGAAGAATGCAGAGTAACAGTGAAAGCACAAGCATGAATAGTGAAAAATATATACCTCCACTGGTGCACGGGCCCCCCTTTATATAGTACCCTAGTTGGCGATGTGCACGCTCCTCAAGGCACGAGCACACTTTCCTATCCATCCTATAAAAGGACATGTCAGAAAAGTATCTCTAACATTATACCTTAGCAAGACATGCAAATCCCTAATGAGACAGTAGAAGCTTCCGTGGTACGATCTGTTTGTTGACCATGTTATATTGTCAGCGGCATTACCTCCTAAAGAGAAACAAGAATGGTCTCACTGTTCGGCCTAGTGGGGTAGTCGCTGGGTCGATCTCTGCTGCTTTTCCCCATAGTGACTTGGTTTAGTAGATTCTTTTCACTCGACCGGACAAGCGCTCTGGTCACCTTAATGTTCCTCCGATCCATAATGAGCATCTGATGTTTTTGTTGGAGCAATCTAGTGATCCTAGGTTTTGATGTTTGGGCAAAGGTTTAAGTTAGGTTTATTGTTGTATTTGATATGCATTGTGAGTGTGCAGGATACAGGTACAATAAGGAAAGTTCAAGTGTGATCTTGGCAAAGGAGGAAAGTCCAAGGATGAGTCTTGGTGGTGTAAGTCTAAGCATATAGTCTTGGCAACGTAAGTCCAAGTGTGACTTGGCAATGGATGAAGTCTCGGAGGCACGACCTCTTGGCAAAGGAAGACCCAACAACAATGACAAGGCTGATGGAAGCTCCAGAAGGCAAGATGTGAAGGATGGGGAGACATCCGAGGGACTCAAGACTGATGGAGGAGGCTTGAAGGCTAGGTCTAGGTTGGTCAGGCAAGGACGAGTGCTGAGTGAATGTACTCGGGGGTTAAATCCTAGGATTAGGATTAGGGGCTATCCTAAAACATATGCAATTATGAACGTATTAGAATTTCCCTAGTTGTCGAATTGATGCATTCAGATATCATCAATTTTGTAAGACGAGTACGGGTTATCCTAGCTGAGCAAAATGGAGCAAAGCCATCTAGTCTTCTTGGCCGAGCAGAGCAGAGCCAGCTAATCTTCCTTGTCTAGTAGAGAAAAGCTAACCAGTCTTTCTTACAGAGTATAGAAATGCCAGCCAGTCGTTTTGGTTGAGTAGAGTCGATTCACCACTCTTTTTGCCTATATGGTCACTCTTCAAACTTGGTTGTTTGAGATTATCGGCTCAAGCTATCTCAAGATAAGTATGAACTTGAATTTTAGAATTCAAATTCTAAAATATTTCTTTATCAAGCAGGAAATACGGATCAAACTAGCATTAGGGTCATATATCGTGCCTCCAAAATTTAAGGCATTCGATGTTGGTTGCTACTTGAAATATCGTACTAGTTCCCCTGTATAAAAATTTTGTACAAGTCCTGAACCATTCCTAACAACCTATTGTGTTCTTTAAAAATTAAATTTGGAATCGCAAACAGAATTTAACATTATTGATTCCAAATTCAACTTATCTGTTCTTAGAGGTTTAGATTTGGATTGCAAATGATGCTTAACATTATTAATCCAAATCCACCCATGTTACAAATTTGATTAAATATTAATTTCAGAGATCGTCTTCCAGGTTAAACATGGCGAGGCACTAAGCCTTCTTGGTTATGGGAGCATCCACCACTTTCTAGACAAAGCCTTTCAAAGAAATTCAATATTTAATCTCCTTATAGTTATTAGAGTGTATACTAAAAGCCTAGCTTTTTATAAACATTTATTTTGAAATAAAGAATCACATTGGTTAAATGTCTACATTTTGTTGGTTGGTCCTAAGAAGATCGTACCGGTTCCACTGTACAAAAATTTTATACAAATGTCAAACCTTTCCTAAACAACCTATTGTGTTCTTTAGAAGTTAAATTAGGAATCGTAAACGGAACTTAACATTATTGATTCTAAATTTAACTTATCTGTTCTTGATGGTTAAGACTTGGATCGCAAGCGGAACTTAACACTATTGATCCAAATCCACCTATGTTATAAATTCAATTAAATATTAATTTCCAAAATTAGCTTCCAGGACTGCATGACAAGACACATGACCTTCTTGGGTATGGGAGCATCTACCACCGCCTAGACAAAGCCTTTTAAGGAAAGCTAATATTTAATTTCCTTATATAACTCTAGGTTTAACAAAAAGGAACAATCGAATCACAAATTCGAAAAAAAAAACACAACTTCGAAACAAATCTGAAAAACTAGAGTCTAATGCCTCTTATGTTTGGAATTCTAACAAAGAAGAACTAGTATGATGCGGAAAAGTAATTACTAGTTATACCTCTTCTTTGTATGCTAATAACCTCGAGATCTTCTGCTGTATTCCTCGCCTCGCCTTGGACGTCGTGTGGGCTACGATTCTCCAAGATGAACACCACCTAAAAACCTCTTCCTCCTTCTAGTATTCGGCCACCACCACCACCAAGGAACCAAAGAGAGCAAGGGGAAAAGAGAGGGAGAGAGGGCCGACCACAATGAGAAGCTACACAGCGAGAATAAGAATTAATTGTATCATGAGGTCTTCCCTTCCCTTCTTTTATATTACTTGCCCAAGGAAAATAAGGAAAGACTTTTTATAAAAATTAAAATCTTTCTCTTGTTTTTCCTTTTCCTCTTTTATTTTTCCTTTTCCCCTTTTATTTTTCCTTTTCTTTCCTCTTGATTAAATCAATCATCAAATCATTGATTAGATGATTTGATTTGGCCGGCCCCTTGCTTGGGCATCAAGCAAGGGTGGCCGGCCCCTTAAAAGGAAGGAAATAACTTTGTAAAAATTGTATAAGCGAAGAAGGAAATCTCTTATAAAATTTTACAAGCTCTCTTTTAATTTCCTAATGTGGATGTTAAAAAAGAAAAGTTTTAAAAATTAAAACCAAGTTTTAAAATTTAAAATTTCTCTTCTAAAATTTCCTTTTTTAACATGGTTACAAAAATAGAAATTTTCAATTTTAAAACTTCTCTTCCTTTTTTCTAAAAACCATGAGGATGGTTAAAAAAGGAAAGTTTTAAAACTTTTAAATTTTCTTTTAAACCATATGGCCTAATTCAAATAAGGAAAGTTTTATATTTTAAATCTCCCTTTTAAAACTTGTAGATATCTACAAAGAGAAGATTTAAAAAATTCAAAACACCCCTCTTTATTTGAAATATGTGGCCGACACCCTTCAAACTTCTTGTGGCCGACCACCTTAAGGAGATTATGGCCGACCCCTTTGGCTTGGTCACCAAGACATGGGTCGACCCCTTCTTGGACACCAAGATAAGCTTTTCATGAGTGTACTTGAGGCTTTATTGAGGTTACGACAGGGACCTAGGGGAGAAATTGGTTTTGGCCTTCTGATGAGCTTGAGTATCCCGTGTTTGCCCCGAACACACAACTCAAGTTCATCAATAATAACTCTTTCCACTAGAGAGTTATTATTGCACTATCGCACCAATCTCAAATTACATTATGGGCTCCTTCTTATCATGAGTGTGTTCGTCTTCCTGTGTTTAAGATAACAAATGTCCACTAATTAAGTAAGTTACTGACAACTCACTTAATTAATATCTAGCTCCAAGAGTAGTACCACTCAATTTCATTGTCATGTCGGACTAAGTCCACCTGCAGGGTTTAACATGACAATCCTTATTAGCTCCTCTTGGGGACATTCTCAACCTAGATTACTAGGACACAGTTTCCTTTTATAATCAACAACACACACTATAAGTAATATCATTTCCCAACTTATCGGGCTTATTGATTTATCGAGCTAAATCTCACCCTTTGATAAGTTAAAGAAATAAATACTAAATATATGTGCTTGTTATTATATTAGGATTAAGAGCACACACTTCCATAATAACTAAGGTCTAATTCTTTTATTAAGTCAGTATAAAAAGAATTTACCTAAAATGGTCCTACTCAATACACTTAGAGTGTACTAGTGTAATTTATTAGTCAAGATAAACCAATACCTAATTACACTACGACTATTCCAATGGTTTGTTCCTTTTCATCTTAGTCATGAGCAACTGTTTATAATTTATAAAGAACTGATAACATGATCTTCTGTGTGTGACACCACACACCATGTTATCTACGATATAAATTAATTGAACAACTACACTTAACATAAATATAGATATTTTTGACCCAAAGTGATTCTTTATTTCAAAAAAATGTTTACAAAAGCTAGGCTTTTAGTATACACTCTAACACATTTATGCTAAGTGTAGTTGTTTAATTAATTTATATTGTAGATAACATGGTGTGTGGTGTCACACACAGAAGATCATGTTATCGGTTCTTTATAAATTATAAATAGTAGCTCACGACTAAGATGGATAGGAACAAATCATTGGAATAGTCGTAGTGTAATTTGGTATTAATTTATCTTGACTATAAAGTTACACTAGTACACTCTGAGTGTATTGAGCAAGACCATTTAAGGTAAGTTTGTTTTATACTGACTGCATAAAAGAACAAGACCTCTGTTATTATAGAAGTGTGTGCTCTTAATCCTGATATAATAACAAGTACGTATATTTAATATTTATTTCTTAATTTATCAAAGGGTGTGATTTAGCTCGTTAAATTAATAGGCACGATAAGTTGGGAAATAGTATTATTTATATGGTGTGTTGTTGATTATAGAATGAAACTGTGTCCTAGGAATCTAAGTTGATGATGCCCCCAAGAGGAGCTCATAAGGATTGTCATGTAAACCCTGCAGGTGGACTTAGTCTGATATGACGATAAAGTTGAGTGGTACTACTCTTGGAGCTAGATATTAATTAAGTGAGTTGTCAATAACTCATTTAATTAGTGGGCATTCTATATCTTAAACACAGGGAGACTAACACACTCATGATAAGAAGGAGCTCATATAGTAATATAGGATTAGTACGGTAGTTCAATAATAACTCTTTAGTGGAATGAGATATTATTGATGAACTCGAGTTGGGTGTTCAGGGCGAACACGGGAAGCTCAAGCTCAACTTCCTTATTAAAAGAGAGTTTTAATAGAGAGATTTTAATTTATAAAAGTTTCCTTTTATAACCAACCATGAAGGGAATTTTTTAAAAGAGAAATTTTTATTTTAAAATTTTCGAAAATAAATTAGGAAGTTTTAATTTTGTGTTTAAAACTTTCCTTGTTTGGAAGAGTTGTAGGGGTCGGTCACATTAATAAAAGAAAAGAAATTTTTTTTATCAATTAAATTTTCCTTTCATTGGCAAGGAAAATAAGGAAGTTTTTATTAAAATTTCCTTATTTGCCAAGACCATGGAATATAAAAGAGAGGGTAGAGGTGTCTCACCTCATAACAATCTATCTTCTATTATTCCTCTATTCCTTGTGGTGGCCGACCCTCTCTTCTTCCTCTTCCCCTATTCTTTTTCATAAGTGGCCGGCGGCATCATCTTCTTGGAGAGATCTTGGTGGTCGAATTTTGCTTGGAGAAGAAGAAGAGATAGGAGGCATTGTTTCTTTGCATCCCTTGGAACTTGGTTGGTGGCCGAAGTTCTTCATCTCAAGGAGTTTGTTGATTGGCTGAAACTTGCTTGAAGAAGAAGGAAGCTTGGGTGGATTCTCGTCTCGGTAGATCGTCGCCCACATGACGTTCGAGATAAGAAGAGGAATACAGCAGAAGATCGTGAGGTCTATAAGCTATAAAAGGTATAACTAGTTGTTAGTTTCCGCATCATAACTAGTTCATCCTTTTATTTAGATCTTGAAATACCAAACACAAGAGGCTAATGAATCTAGGTTATCGAATTTATGTTTTCAATTTTATGTTTCTTTTGTTTTTTGAACTTGTGATTCGATTGTTTCTTTTGGTTAAATCTAGGGTTACTATAAGGAAATTAAATATTGAATTTCGTTGAAGGCTTTGTCTAGGAAATGGTGGATGCTCCCATACCCAAGAAGGTCTAGTGTCTCACCATGTTTAACCTGGAAGTCGATATCTGAAATTAATATTTAATTGAATTTGTAACATGGGTGGATTTGGATCAATAATGTTAAGTATCGTTTGCGATCCAAGTCTTAACCACTAAGAACAAATATGCTGAATTTAGAATCAATAATGTTAAGTTCTGTTTGCGATTCCAAATTTAATTTCTAAAGAACACAATAGGTTGTTAGGAATGGTTCAGGACTTGTACAAAATTTTTGTACAGGGGAACCGGTACGATATTCCGAGTAGCAACCAACAATAGTGTTGGTGCAATATCCCTTAGGTCAAGGTTGACCTGGTTGACCAAGCTTGAGTCTTGGTTTGGATTTCGATGTTTGACAATAAGATATTGATTGCAGAAGAGTCAAGTAGGTCAAGGTTGACTGGATACTTGACTGTGAAAGTCCTGGTAAGTGAAGCCAGGCAGAATGAAAGTCCTGGTGAGTGAAGCCAGGCAGAAGGAAAACCCTGGTGAGTGAAGCCAGGTGAAAGTCCTGGTGAGTGAAGCCAGGCAAGGGAAAATCCAGATGGATCAAGGATGATCGGACATCTGGTGTTGGGAAGTCCAAGTAAGTCAAAGGATTGACTGGATACTTGGCACGAGGAAATTCAGATGGGTCAAAGGGATTGACCAGACATCTGGTGGAAGTCCAAGTAGGTCAAGGGAGTGACCAGATACTTGGTACGAAGATAAAAATCCAAGTGGGTCAAAAGGATTGACCGGACACTTGGTGAGGAGTCATAGCAGGTCAAGGGAATGACTAGATGCTAGGCATGACGTACCAACAGGTTAAGGTTGACCGGATGTTGGTTTGGGAGGTTTGGGACTTGGTTTTGGGCAAATACCAAGTGCTGGATCGATCAGTGGATCGATCCAGACCTTTCTCAGTCAACAGAAAGCCTCTGGATCGATCAGTGGATCGATCCAGATGTCCCAATCGATCAGTGAATCGATTGGAACGCTGCTGCTTCACGCGATAAGCGCTGGATCGATCCGTGGATCGATCCAGGCGTTTTTCTAGAGCACAGAGGCGCTCTGGATCGATCCGTGGATCTATCCAAAGCCTCCCCGATCGATTGGGAATAATTGAATCGATCGGGCTCCGACCGTTGGCGTCGATAAAGGCCGCAGGCGCACGATTCCTTCAGCACCTCTTCACAGATTCATTTCAGATCTTCACCAGCTCCTCCACAGCTCTTCTTAAGCCCGAGATCGCCAGTTCTTGAAGGTTCTTGGAGGCTCTTCCAAGTCAAGGGGCGGATCAAAGCAAGAAGAAGAAATTAGGGTTAGGGTTTGTGCACTCATTGTAAGCTTGTAAGCTTGTATTTCTTTACTACCCTTTCTTCTTCTTGTATTGAGTCTTGTAGGGCTTCTCCGCCCTTGGTAGTTACCATAAAGGAGGGTTTCATTAGTGGAGGGTGTGTGTGTTGGTGTGGATCCTTGGACTAGTCACCTCTTGTGAGGTGGATACCAAGTAAACCAACCGTGTTAGCGTTGTGTGATTTGTTTCTGTATTTTCTGCTGCACATATTCGAAGAAACAAGCAACGCCGAACACCACGAAGCGCGACGAGCTATTCACCCCCCCCCCCCTCTAGCTACTTTTGGTCCTAACAAGTGGTATCAGAGCAAGGTTGCTCTTCACCGGAATCATCGCCGGAAGGGTCAAGCATAACAAGGAAAGCTAGAGGGTAAAGAAGTTGGAGCAAATTCATTAAAAGTCAAAGAATTCAAGAAGCTCAACTTCAAGATGCAATTCCAAGATGGGCTTGGATTTGACACAAGGGTGGCTCCACCATACACATCGGCAAGCTTCAATTCTTGGAGATCAAGAATTGAAAATTTTATTATGATGGAGATAGAGCAATGGTTTGCTCTAATGGAAGGCTTCAAAGCTCCAACAAACTCCAAGGGCAAGCCTCTCAAGAAAAGCAAATGGAGCTCGGAGCAAGTCCAAAGGTGCGAGGCAAATGACAAAGTGACCAAGCTTTTGATCAATTTATTGCCAAGCACCATCCTTTGCAAAATTGGAGAATTTGAAGATGCAAAGGAATTATGGAGCAAATTGGCCAAGCTTCATGAAGAGATCCCCTCCACTGTACAAGAGCAAGAAGTATCCAGAGAGGGTGACTCTTTGGAGCAAGACCAAGAGGAGGACTCCAAGGTTGAGAGATGCTCAACCTCCGAAGAATAAGTCCAAGAAGAAGCTTCATCCTCAAGGGAATGCATCGAAGGGAACAAGGAGGGAGCATACTCCTTGTTTCATATTCAAGATGATGAAGCCTCCACCTCTAGGATTGAGGGGGAGCGATCTTTGGTGACGCCGGATCAAGAAGAAGGAGAAGCCTCTACATCCAGGTCAAGAGACGAAGAGGAGGAAGAAGATTCTACCTCCATAAGTCAAGAAAAATCAAATGGAGGGAAATCAAGGTCCGATCAAGAGGAAGCTTCCACCTCCGGATCCAAAGGAAAAGATGCCACCCCTACAAGCAAAGGTATAAATATTTCAATTAATAATAAAAATCATATTATATGCTTTGAATGTAGGGAACATGGGCACTACAAGAGCAAGTGCCCCAAATTGGCCAAGAAAAAGGGCCAAATGGCACAAAAAGGCAAGGAGAAGCTCAAGGAGACCATCCCCGGAACAAAGAAGAGCAAGGAGCACATTGTGTGCTTCTTGTGCAACCAAAAGGGGCATTACCGAAGTCAATGCCCTAAGGGAAAGAAGGTGGTTAAGGCTCATGGAGGAAGCTCAATTCAAGGGGGAGCCTCCAAGGTAAAAAGAAAGGTAACTTTCATTGAGCCTACCCCTTTAAATTATGGTAAAAAGCATGATAGTTCTAACTTATATCATTTTAATGCTATTTACCATGAAAATAGGAAGCATGATAGCGTTAAGGAAAAACATATAGCTTTTCATGCTAAAACCACTACACCTAGGGCTAGGAATGTGGGTAAAAGTCTAGGCAAGAACTCTAAGGATTCTAGTTACAAGCCTAGAAACAAAAATGCTCATGGATCAAATGGAAAAACAAAAACTAAGGACTTAGTGATGGAAAATCAAGTCTTGAGGTCAAGACTTGACAAATTAGAAAAGACCCTAAAACGAATGGAAAATATCCTAAAAGGGCAAAACGAGCATAGCCTAGGTCTAGGAGCACAAAAGCCATCCAATGGCCATAGAGGTTTGGGATACAAACCCAAAGCTAAAAGGGATGTGCCTAGTTATCATAGGGTTCCATATAGCTATGGACAAACCCTAAGTCTAGAGGTCAAGTCAAAGATACAAGGGAAGATATCCCTAGAAGTATCTTTGCAACCAAAGTGACTAAGACTTCTAAGAAGTCTAAGAAAGTCACTAACAAGGTCACAAGGGAGGCTATCCCTAGAGCTGACCTAGAAAATGTGACCAAGGCTTCTAAGAAGCCCAACAAGGGCATTAGGAAGGTATCTAGGGAAGTTATCCCTAGTGAGTACCTAGAGCATCCAAGGAGCACCAATAGGTGTTGGGTTCCTAGGAGCATTTTCTCTACCCCATAAATGGGTTAGAGAGTGTCAACTCCGATTAGAAGGGTAGTTAACCCAACTTTGAGGAAATTGACACTCAAGGAGCATTTTCAAGATTTTGTTAACCTTTGAAAATGAAATGAAATTATTATTTACTCCTTGAAAGAGTAAAATGTGTCTAATGGTGGAAGAATTGATTTTAATCTTAAATGGCACATATTGGGAAATTCATAAGAACTACCAAGTTTGGATTTTGGTATGTTCTTAGGAAATTTAAGGCGATCCGGGCCTTAATTTAAAGGTGCTACTCGTGTGGAAAAATGAAATATGCCAACATTTGAGGATATGCTTATTTTCAATTGGCATACATTAATCAAGGGAATTAGAAATGCCAATTTAGGCTTTGGCATTTTCTTGAAGCACTTTAGGGCAATCTAGGTTTAAGTTGTAAGTTTAGCTAAGATTTTAAGGATACTTAGATAGTTAATAGGTATATTTTATTTATGCTAAATCTTGCCATGATTGTTTTCCCATCATATGCCATGACATCATGTCTATTTTTGCATTCATGTTTTATTATGAAAAATCCAAAAATACCATGTCATGACATTCATACATCATGTAGTTATGGGAATCTTTCTTTTGAAAGTTATTTTATTTTGATGTATGCCATAACATTATCATGCATTAGTTTAATTCCTTGTAATTAAGGATAAATGGCATTTAACAACACTTATTAACAAGTGACATCCTAGGTGGATGTCTAATATCTCTAAAATGCCTAGATAGATATGCATGATCCCTAGATTAGGGCAAAACCAAAATCTACATCTCACAAAGACTATAAGGTGACTTGTATGTGTTTTAGTGCACATTAGATACAAGTGAGATGTTAGGATGATGAACAAAGCTCAAGATGTTGATTCAGTGCATTCTTTTGAGTTTTTAGGTTCATCAAAACACATAGTTATGTGTTTTCCCATCATTGGGAAAGCTAATGTACAAGTCATGTGCATTATGCCCAAGGAACATGATGGGATATTGGTTTTTGAAAATATTTTTAAAAAATGCTTTTGGAAAACCATGGTGAAGGCTATCTTTTGATAGTAATCACCATTGAATAGTTAGACACAAACTTGAAGAAAACGTTAAAGTTTTAGCAAGTTTTCAAGCTTGTGTCAATCTTTGAAAATATGATGTATTTTCATAGAAAACTATTTTTCCATGATTAAGGATGCCCTAAATAATGTCTACACGAAATTTCATGTTTTTTTGGATTTTTGTGGAATTTTATAGGGGTTTCTGAAGTTGATTGAAATGGAATTTCAGCAACTATCAGAGCTCCGATCGATCCATGGATCGATTGGAGTGCCTGAATCGATCCGTGGATCGATTCAGAAGGCAAGTCTCCCGCGAGCAGAAGCTCACTGGATCGATCAGCCGATCGATCCAGGTAGTCTGAATCGATCAGTGGATCGATTCAGAAAGGTTTAATCTATTGGAACCCAACTCCAATCGATCCAAGTTGCTGATTTTGGCTGGGAAGGCCTGATTTCAGCATCTTTGAACCTCTTTGAGTCTAGGTAACCATTCCAAACCCCTAAAATACATTTGTATACATACAAAGGGTGTTTTCATGTGAAAACAAGGATGGACTGGTTAAGGAAGGCTTCATTGAAGTTTAGGTTGAGGTTTGTTTCAAATTTTGAGTATTTGAACCTCAAAACTTCTAAATTTAGGTTTCCTAAAGGTTTAGGGATTCCAAGTCATTGTTGGTGCAATGACAGAAGTTACCACCATGTCTTTAGGGGGAGGGACTCTTTAAAGACATGAAAAATTATTTTTCATGAACCTTGGAAGGTGGTTAACCTTTTTTAAAGAAAATGCTCATGTGTGAGTTTTTGAACTTGAAATGGGGAGTGGATATCCTCATTATTTCAAGTGGGAACTCAAGTGGTTAGAAAATGCTCAAGGTTGGGTATTTGTCTACATTGAGGGAGAAGTTAAGGATAAATGAAGGATATGGGACCTTCATTATCGTGTTGATCACAACGAGTGATGTTGTGAACAATGATGAGCAACTCTTCAGGGGGAGAGTCGTCAACAAATGGATTTGTTGATGTGTACCCAAAAATGGGGCATTTGTTGAAGTGTGCCCAAAATTGAGGCACGGGTTAATGTGAGCTCAAAGATGGGTTGATGTGTGACAATAGGGGGAGAATGTGTGGTTTAAGTTAGGCCTTCATTACCTATGGGGGAGGTCATAGGGGGAAAATGAAGGGAACCAACATTCATACTTTGGCATGAATGGAGTTAAGGATATGGGATTAGCTTAACTCAGAATGGACCAAACTTAAAGGTATTGTCAAACATCAAAAAGGGGGAGATTGTTGGTGCAATATCCCTTAGGTCAAGGTTGACCTGGTTAACCAAGCTTGAGTCTTGGTTTGGATTTCGATGTTTGACAATAAGATATTGATTGCAGAAGAGTCAAGTAGGTCAAGGTTGACTGGATACTTGACTGTGAAAGTCCTGGTGAGTGAAGCCAGGCAGAATGAAAGTCCTGGTGAGTGAAGCCAGGCAGAAGGAAAACCCTGGTGAGTGAAGCCGGGTGAAAGTCCTGGTGAGTGAAGCCAGGCAAGGGAAAATCCAGATGGATCAAGGATGATCGGACATCTGGTGTTGGGAAGTCCAAGTAAGTCAAAGGATTGACTGGATACTTGGCACGAGGAAATTCAGATGGGTCAAAGGGATTGACCAGACATCTGGTGGAAGTCCAAGTAGGTCAAGGGAGTGACCAGATACTTGGTACGAAGATAAAAGTCCAAGTGGGTCAAAAGGATTGACCAGACACTTGGTGAGGAGTCATAGCAGGTCAAGGGAATGACTAGATGCTAGGCATGACGTACCAACAGGTTAAGGTTGACCGGATGTTGGTTTGGGAGGTTTGGGACTTGGTTTTGGGCAAATACCAAGTGCTGGATCGATCAGTGGATCGATCCAGACCTTTCTCAGCGAACAGAAAGCCTCTGGATCGATCAGTGGATCGATCCAGATGTCCCAATCGATCAGTGAATCGATTGGAACGCTGCTGCTTCACGCGATAAGCGCTGGATCGATCCAGGCGTTTTTCCAGAGCACAGAGGCGCTCAGGATCGATCCGTGGATCGATCCAAAGCCTCCCCGATCGATTGGGAATAATCGAATCGATCGGGATCCGACCGTTGGCGTCGATAAAGGCCGCAGGCGCACGATTCCTTCAGCACCTCTTCACAGATTCATTTCAGATCTTCACCAGCTCCTCCACAGCTCTTCTCAAGCCCGAGATCGCCAGTTCTTGAAGGTTCTTGGAGGCTCTTCCAAGTCAAGGGGCGGATCAAAGCAAGAAGAAGAAACTAGGGTTAGGGTTTGTGCACTCATTGTAAGCTTGTAAGCTTGTATTTCTTTACTACCATTTCTTCTTCTTGTATTGAGTCTTGTAGGGCTTCTCCGCCCTTGGTAGTTACCATAAAGGAGGGTTTCATTAGTGGAGGGTGTGTGTGTGGTGTGGATCAAGTAAACCAACCGTGTTAGTGTTGTGTGATTTGTTTCTGTATTTTCCGCTGCACATCTTCGAAGAAACAAGCAACGCCGAACACCACGAAGCGCGATGAGCTATTCACCCCCCCCCTCTAGCTACTTTTGGTCCTAACAAATAGTACCCCTAGGTTTAACCAATAAGAACAATCGAATCACAAGATCGAAAAACAAAATAAACACAAATCGAATCATATATCCGAAAACCTAGAATCACTAGCCTCTTGTATTTGGTATTTCAAGATCTAAACAAAAGGATGAACTAGTTATGATGCGGAAACTAATAACTAGTTATACCTTTTGTAGCTTATAGACCTCACGATCTTCTGTCATATTCCTTTTCTTATCTTGGATGTCGTGTGGGCGACGATCTACTGAGACGAGAATCCACCCAAGCTTCCTTCTTCTCCAAGCAAGTTTCGGCCACCAACAATCTTCAAGAGATGAAGAACTTTCGGCCACCAACCAAGCTCCAAGGGATGCTAAGAAACAAAGTCTCCTATCTCTCCTTCTTCCTCTAACAAGATCCGACCACCACCAAGCTCCTTGAGATGAAGATGTCGTCGTCCACACAAGGAAGAAGAATAGGAGAAAAGGAGGAAGAGAGGGTCGGCCACCACCAAGGAAGAGAAGAGAGGAATACTAGATGATATGTTGTGAGGTGAGGCATCTCTACCCTCTCTTTTATATTCCTTGGTCTTGGTAAATAAGGAAAGTTTTATAAATAAAACTTCCTTATATTCCTTGCCAATGTTTAAGAAGGACAATTTTTAATTAAGAATTTCCTTATAAACCCTTAATGGTCGGCCACCACAATCTCCTCCAAATAAGGAAAGTTTTAAACACAAAATTAAAACTTTCTAATTTATTTCATGAAAATTTTAAAATAAAATTTCTCTTTTAAAATTCCCTTCATGGTTGGTTATAAAAGGAAAACTTTATAAATTAAAATCTCTCTTTTAAAACATGTGGATGATTACAAAAAGGAAAGTTTTATCAATAAATTAAAATCTTCCTTTAAACTACAAATAAGGAAAGATATCAAACCTTTTCCTTAATCCTTTGTAGAAAGCTATAAAAGAAAATATTTAATTTTAAAACTCTCTTTTAAAATCATATCTTCCACATTTGGAAAGATTTAAATTTAAACTCCCCTTTTATTTTTATTTTGGCAGGCCACCTAAGCTTGGGTTCAAGCTAGGGCCGGCCACAACCTGACCCATCATGCCTTGGTTTGGCCAGCCCTAGCTTGGGCTCCAAGCTAGGTTTGGCCGACCACCTTAATATGGATAAGAAGTTGGGTATAGGTGGGTATAAGTCTTTATAAATAAGAGTCTACGACAGGGACCGAGAGGAGGAATTGGTTTTGGTCTCCCGATGAACTTGAGCTTCCCATGTTTGCCCCGAACACCCAACTTGAGTTCATCAATAATAACTCATACCACTAAAGAGTTATTATTGAACTACCGCACCAATCCCATATTAATATATGAGCTCCTTCTTATCATGAGTGTGTTAATCTCCCTGTGTTTAAGATATCGAATGTCCACTAATTAAATGAGTTACTAACAACTCACTTAATTAATATCTTACTCCAAGAGTAGTACCACTCAACCTTATCGTCATGTCGGATTAAGTCCACCTGCAGGGTTTACATGACAATCCTTATGAGCTCCTCTTGGGGACATCATCAACCTAGATTCCTAGGACACAGTTTCATTCTATAATCAACAACACACCATATAAATAATATCATTTCTCAACTTATCGCGCCTATTAATTTAACGAGCTAAATCACACCCTTTGATAAATTAAAGAAATAAATATTAAATATGCGTACTTGTTATTATATCATGATTAAGAGTACACACTTTCATAATAACAGAGGTCTTGTTCTTTTATGTAGTCAGTATAAAAAAACTTACCTTAAATGGTCCTGCTCAATACACTCAGAGTGTACTAGTATAACTTTATAGTCAAGATAAACTAATATCAAATTACACTACGACTATTCCAATGGTTTGTTCCTATCCATCTTAGTCGTGAGCTACTATTTATAATTTATAAGGAACCGATAATATGATCTTCTGTGTGTGACACCACACACCATGTTATCTACAATATAAATTAATTGAACAACTACACTTAGCATATAAATGTAGACATTTGACCAATATAATTCTTTATTTCAAAAATAAATGTTTACAAAAAGCTAGGCTTTTAGTATGCACTCTAACATTCGAGTTCTACACCATGCTACCAAAATCTAAGGCATTCGGGTCGTACACCATGCCTCTAATCTCCAAGGCATTCAGGTCATACACCGTGCCTCAAATCTCTAAGGCATTTGGGTCATACACAGTGCCTCCAAGCTCTAAGGCATTCAGATCATACATCGTGCCTCCAATCTCTAAAGTATTCGGGTTATACATTGTACCTCTAAACTCTAAGGTATTCGGGTTATACATCGTACCTCTAATCTCCAAGACATTCGGGTTATAAACCATGCCTCCAAATCCCCGCTTAAGCTTCTTAGCAACTCTAAATCTGATTAGCAGCATCCAAACATCAGCTACAATCGACAGCTCAGCCATCCCAAGCAGCTCATCCATCCTACTTGGTGATTTGAGATTATCCGCTCAAGTCATCTCACAGATAAGTCTGAGACTTGAATTTTATATGTAAAAAATATATGTATCCCTCGTTTTATCATTCAACCTCAATCTACAAAAGGCGATCAGAAAAAAAATAAAGTTCCGTCCAAGCTTAGTCTAGCTAGTCAGAGAGATTCAACTGAACAATAGACTGTCTAATCAGTCGGACTTGTGCCTCCTTTAACTAAACTTGAAAGGGAGGCTTGTGATATGACGAATATTAAAAGATGCCACAGATGTAAAAGAGGGCCAAAACTACATGCTGAGTTGGGTCAAAGACAAGAGAGGTCAATGACCACCTCTCCCAGACTAGAGTTGATCAACAGTCTTTCAAAGCTAACCAGTCTACCAGGGTCGACTCGACCAATCATCCACCAAGGCCGACCCGACCAGTCGACTCGCCAAGGTCGACCTGACCGACCGACTTGCCAAGGGCAACTTAATAGGTCAACCTGCGAAGGCCGACCCGATCGGCCAACCCGCCAAGGCCGACCCGACTGGTCACCTAACCACTCTTCCAAAATCAACCGAGCAAAGTCAAGCAAACTAGTCTTCTTGGCTAAGTAGAATAGAATTAACCAATCCTCTTGACCAAATAGAACAGAGCCAACCAGTCTTCCAAAGCTGACCGACCAGAGTTGACCTTCCAGTCTTTCTGGTTGAGTAGAGTATCTGATTGGCCAGTCTTCCTGGCCCAGTAGGAGTATCTGACCGGCCAATCTTTCTGACTCAGTAGAGTATTCGACCGGCCAATCTTCCTGGCTAACCTGCCAATTTGTATGAAAGAGCAAAATCGAGTCGAACCATTGAAGATTCGTTAGACCGCTGGGTCTATCAACCATTTGTCTCATCTATTGACACCTAGATAAGAGTAACATGACCCTCTGACACCTAGGCAGGGGTAACATTACCCTTTGACATTTTTTGTCTTGACATGTCCTTCCTATAAAAAGTCTTGCCCTGCACACAAGAAAATAGGGAGGAAAAAAGAGGAATGAGAAAAGGGAAAAAAGGAGAGAGACTCCTTACTGCATACATTTATTTTTGTTATTTATTCTCCTGCACTATTCATCTTCTTAATACAAGACATCACTGGAAATTGACTTGTACGGTTGCGACCAGTGTTACGATCAATTCATCAATCTATCAGAGGGCTTCCCTTAGGCCCATGCTTATTCTTCACGCATTTCATCTCTCTACCTTTTAGTTGGCTCCTTGCACATTTTTAGGACCAACCTCAATCGTCAAAGTGCAAGGTCGGGACAGCTCACCCCCTCCTCCTGCTTTCTAGGTCGAAGTCTTCCTTCAGTCCACCTCCAAGCCAACTCACAGGTGTTGGACCCCGTGAGTGTTTTGATGTGATCAACCAAGTTAGGTTAGATCCTGCTTGTTATTTGATCCCTGTGTCTAAGTGTGCAAGAACTTAGGAGCGTAGGAAGTCGAGCGGAAGACGCAGCTAGCGAGAAGGATGACACGGGAAGGGAGCCACGGGCTCGGTGTATCCGAAGGATGAAAGAGCTGCGGAAGAGTACACCGGTGGACAAGAAGAACGTGCGCGGCGTTCGAGGGATGAGAAGCTGGGTCGGAAGCCTACTCGAGGAGAAGGCTGGAAATTGAGTTCGGGTGAGCCCTATTTCGGTTGGCCGAATTGTTAGCTAGAGCCCTAGAGCCAATCATTTGTTGATTGTATTTTTGGACTTGTTGTTTCATATTCTATATAAATAAAGACATTTGGTTTTTGGTTATTATACTTGCTTGTATTGGTGCCAAATAAACTAAGTATAATAACGTCCTTGAGTAGAAGGTTCTTACCTATATCAATCGATTGGTTGAATCGATAGTGAGATGATATAGGGAACACTACTCTTAATCATTCCTAGTCGAGTATTAACATTCAGGGACAATGTTAATGCAATAAGACTAGCATGTAGGTCAACTCGATGACTTGATCTCACAAGTCATGGATATAGAGATATCAAGTTGACACATGAGTATGCATTAGAGAATGTATACTGAATGACCCACCATGAGAAACTATCATGGATCATTATATGAGTGTCATATACTTTCTCATGTGACTATTAGTATGACTACTAGTCCTTAGACCTGAAGTCACCATGGTTCCCTACATAAGGAGTTATGTACTTTGGTTTCGTCAAACATCACCCGTAACTGGGTGGACTATAAAGGCGATTACTGGGTATGTAACAAATTATGCGGAGGGATGTGAGTGATGTAGATGGGATCTATCCCTCCTATATGACGGGAGAGACATCGGTATTCTTGATAGAGTGAGACCACGAAGTGCATGGTCATGCCCAAATGAGTTAATATGAGATATTGAGTTCATTTGATTTAGTGAGTCTACTTGGAGTTCAGGATTTAGATTGATCAGAGGATGACACGGTCTATGCCTCACATTGATCAATCTAGATGTTTAGGATAGAAGGACACTTGTCATATTTTGTGAGGAGTCACAATTAGTAGTCACAAAGGTGATGTTGAATCTCAACATTCTTGTAACATTGGGTAGTAATGATGTGTTGCTAGATACCGCTCATTACTTATGCTCCTAAATGGATTTAGGGGCATTGCCAACGTTACAAGAACCTATAGGGTCACACACTAAGGACAATTAGATGGAGATTAGGTTCATACGATGAACCAAGAGGCTTAGATTCATTTGATGAATCAAATTGGATTAAGAGTAATCCTAATTGGGCTAATTGAGTTAGACTCAAGTTGATTCATGTGTTTAATGAGTCTAATTTAGATTATGACTCATTGAATCAATTTAATTAAATGAATTAGATTCATTATATTAAATTGGCTTGAATTAAATGGTTGGATTAGATCAACCATGAGAGAGATTAAGTCAAGTTTGACTTGACTTGAGAGGAAGATGAAGAGTCAAGTTTGACTTGACTTTATGCCACCTCATTGGTGAGTTGGCATTGAGTGGGTCAATGATGATGCTCCACATCATCATGGTTGCCTAAGTGGGATACCACCTCATGAGAGTTACCAAGAGTTGTGACTCTTGGCATTCCATGGGAGTTACACACCCTCTTAATGTGGTCGGCCACATGAATGAGTTGATGAGTTTCATTTTGTGAATTAATCTCATTCATTCCTTCATCTTCTTCCTTGCTCCAATTTTGCTCTCCCTCTCCTCTCTTGGCCGAACTATCCAAATGTGCTAGCACACCTTTTGTGTGGTTTTTCTCCACCTACTTGTTTGTGTGGATACATATAGAGAGTTGTCTACGTTGACAACTTCGAGATCCGGCACCATTTGGACGAGCGGGAACGCGAAGGGCTTCGCTTCAAAGGTATAACCTTTTCTTTTGTAGATCTAAGTGTAGATCTAGGTAGAAACTCGTATTCGTATGTTTTTCAAAAATTTTCTTTGCACGGATCCGTTGGCTAGGGGCTTTCGGGGTTTCCGCGACGTGAAAAAGCGATTTTCGCGGCCCGAAAAACCCAACACGAAATCACCTAAGCGATCGGAGCTTCGGAAGAAGAGGAAAAAGAGAAGCTGGAAGCTATTTATACCATGTAGGTTGAAGACAGTATTTATACCATGTAGGTTGAAGGCGTCCTCAACATCATTGAGGGCGCCCTCAACATTGAAGGTGCCTCCATCACCTTGAAGGCGTCTCAGACCAGTCTGAGGCGCCTTCAAGGGCATTGGAGGCGCCTCAGACCCAGTCTTCGTGACAATTTACAACCGGATAGAGCTTTATCCGGTCAAACTATTGGAGGCACCCTCAACCCTCTTGGAGGCACCTTCAACACTCGGGATAAGATTTCCAGGAGCTATATAAAGGCTCCTGGAGCTAGAAAATTAATCAATTAACTCTGTAACTATTGGTGCAACGGGGCCGGCAAGAGGGGGGTGAATTGCCTGAAAAATAAAAGAGTATACCCTCCTCAAGACTTTCAACTTAAAAGAAAAAATGCAACAATAATAAAGCAAACTAAAAGAAAAAGACTCAGTAATTTACTTGGTTACAACCAAGAAGGTTGTTAATCCAAGGCAGTAGAAAAAGCTCTGAAAGATCTTCTTCTCTGCAGACGGAGAAGCCTTTTACACACTAGAAACTCAGAACTATTGCTAGAAATGAATACAGAGTTGAATACTTGATTGATATCTCATTCCTAGGTCCAGGAGTCCTTTTAAAGCCCCTGGAAAGTCTATCCCATAGGTCGAAGGCGCCTCCAACTGAGGTCCAAGGCGCCTCCAACTGAGGTCCAAGGCGCATCAGCTTGGGTGAATGGATAGAACTCTATCCGGTCGACAACGATGGTTTTGACCAGGGCTAAGGTGCCTCAAACAAGCATGAAGGCACCTCCAAGGTGGAGGCGCCTCCAATACTCGATGAAGGCACCTTGAGCTTCATTTCCAGCTTGCTTTCTCCTTTGTTTTGACTTCCGAAGTTTCACGCGTTTGGGTGATTCCGGCCAACCGAAATAGGGCTCACCCGAACCCAATTTTCGGCCTTCTCCTCGAGCAGTCTTCTGTCCCAGCTTTACGTCCCTCAAACGTCGCACACGTTCTTCTCGCCCACTGGTGTACTATTCCGCAGCTCTCTCGTCTTTTGGACGCACCGAGCCCGTCGACTCCCTTCCCGTGCCGTCCTTCTCGCTAGCTGCGTCTTCCGCTCGACTTCCTGCGCTCCTAAGTTCCTGCACACTTAGACACAGGGATCAAATAACAAGCAGGACCTAACCTAACTTGGTTGATCACATCAAAACAATCACGGGGTCCAACAGTAACAACTTCCTAGCAACTTGTAAGAGCTTTTAGTTCATAGAAGGAGATCTTTCTGAGTTTTTCATCGCCTTGGATTAACAACCCCCTGGGTTGTAACCAAATTAAATTCTCTATCTCTTCTTTATTTTTGTTAGTTTATTTCTTTATTATTAGTGCATTTTTTGAGTTGAAAGAAACGAGGAGGGCATTTTTATTGTGCAGGCAATTCACTCCCCTCTTGTCGGCCTCGCTGCACCAACAAGTGGTATTCGAATCCGACAACCTCAAAAGGACTAACCGCCCATTGAAGCACGAAGATCAAGACAATGGCCGGAACAAGCATTCATCCTCCAAAATTTGACGGAGACTTCGCTACATGGAAGCGAAGAATGGAGGTATTTTTTAAGACTAAGTTTGATATTCTTTTTATTATGAAATATGACTTTGTAGCCCCCAAAGATAAGGAAGAATGCAACTGGACGAAGAAGGAGTAAGTCGATTTTGTGGCCAATGGAAAGACAGAGTTCCACCTGCTCAGCGTCTTGCCACCCCAAGAGGTAAGTCGGATCGGAAGCTACGACTCCGCTAAAGACCTCTGGGAAAAATTCCTGGAGCTCCACGATGGCACCTCAGAAGCAAAGTTAGCAAGGCGCGACATCCTCCGGACTCAGCTGACGAATCTCTGGATGAACATTGGCGAGAAGGTAGCGCAACTACAGGTGAGAATTAAGGAGTTGATAACTCAACTGACCAATCTCGGAGAACCGGTAACGAATCGAGATTCTATCCGGTATGCGCTCAACGCCTTCCCAAGAACTCCAGAATGAGCTTCCTTAGTAGATGCTTACTACATCTCTAAAGACTTTGAGGTAAGTACTTTAGAAAGTTTATTCTCTACATTTGAACTTCACGAATCAAGAATTGCACAACCTAAAGAGAAGTAAAGTCTCAATGTTGCCCTACAAGCCGAGATGGACGATCCCGACTCTGAAGCGTCAATTGACGAAACTGAAGCGACATTATTGGTAAGGAAGTTGAATAAATTTGTTAAAACTAATAAATTTAGATCGCAGTCGAAGAAGCATCAACACAACAAAAGGACGGTCCAATGCTACAATTGTAACGAAGAAGGGCACATCAAGGATGACTGCCCCAAATTAAAGAAAATGGACAAGGAGAAATCTCGAAGACCAACGCCCTCCAAACGCAAGAGTCTGAAGGCTATATGGGATGAATCTGTTGGTGCAACATCCCTCAGGTCAAGGTTGACCTGGTTGACCAAGCTGAGTCTTGGTTTGAGTTTAGATGTTTGACAATAAGATGTTAATTGAAGAAGAGTCAAGTATATCAAGGTTGACCGAATACTTGACTGGGAAGTCCTAACTGGGATGTTAGGCAGAAGGAAAATCCTGGTGAGTGAAGCCAGGTGAAAGACCTAGTGAGTGAAGCTAGGCAGATGGAAAACCCTAGTGAGTGAAGCTAGGTGAAAGTCCTGGTGAGTGAAGCCAGGCAAGGGAAAATCCAGATGGATCAAAAATGATCGGACATCTGGTGTTGGGAAGTCCAAGTAGGTCAAAGGATTGACTGGATACTTGGCACGAGGAAATCTGAGATAGGTCAAGGGATTGACCAGATACATCTGAATAGGAAAGTCCAAGTAGGTCAAGGGAGTGACCGGATACTTGGCATGAAGAAAAGTCCAAGTGGGTCAAAGGAATTGACCAGAGGTGGGAAGTCCTGGCAGGTCAAGGAGTGACCGGATGCTAGGCATGATGTACCAACAGGTCAAGGATGACCGGATGTTGGTTTGGGAGTCTTGGAACTTGGTTTTGGGCAAAAACCAAGTCTGGATCGATCAGTCGATTCAGGAGATGGATCGATCGATGGATCGATCCGAGCTTTCAATGAAAGCCTCCGGATCGATCCGTGGATCGATCCAGATGTCCCAATCGATCGGTGGATCGATTGGGGCCTGGACGATTAGCGCTGGATCGATCCGTGGATCGATCGGAGTTCCTTGCGCGAGGCGCTGGATCGATCCGTGGATCGATCCAAAGCCTCCGATCGATTGGGAACATTTGAATCGATCGGGTTCCACCGTTAGCGTCGATTTAAGCCGTAGGCGTGCATGGCTGCGGCATCTCTTCACCGATTCACTCGATCTCTCGCCAACTCCTCCACGGCGCTCTCAAAGATCAGACCAGTTCTTGAAGGATCTTGGAAGCTTTCCAAGTCAAGAGGCGGATCAAAGGCAAGAAGAGAAGCTAGGGTTAGGGTTTTCTGTACTCATTGTAAGCTTTGCGCTTGTATTTTGTTTCCTTTTCCTTTCTTCTTGTACTGAGAGTCTTGTAGGGCTTCTCCGCCCTCGGTAGTTACCGAAAAGGAGTGTTTTCATAGTGGAGGGTGCGTGCGTGGTGTGGATCCTTGGACTAGTCACCTCTTGTGAGGTGGATACCAAGTAAACCAACCTTGTTAACGTTGTGTGATTTGTTTCTTTGTATTTTCCGCTGCACATCTTAGAAGAAACAAGCAACGCCGAGCAACGGGCGAACGCGACAAACTATTAACCCCCCCCCCCTTTAGCTACTTTTGGTCCTAACAAGTGGTATCAGAGCAAGGCCGCTCTTCACCGGAATCATCGCCGGAAGGGTCAAGCATAACAAGAAAAGCTAGAGGGTGAAGAAGTTGAAGCAAATTCTTCAAGTTCAAGACTTTATCAAGCTCAACTTCAAGATGCAATTCCAAGATGGACTTGGATTTGACACAAGGGTGGCTCCACCATACACTTCTACGAGTTTCGATTCTTGGAAATCAAGAATCAAAAATTTTCTTATGATGGAGATAGAGCAATGGTTTGCTCTAATGGAAGGCTTCAAGGCTCCAAGAAATTCAAAGGGCAAAGTTCTCAAGAGGAGCAAGTGGAGCCAAGAGCAAGTCCAAAGGTGCGAGGCCAATGACAAAGTGACCAAGCTTTTGGTCAATTTATTGCCAAGCACCATCCTTTGCAAAATTGGAGAGTTTGAAGATGCAAAGGAGCTATGGAGCAAATTGGCCAAGCTTCATGAAGAGATCCCCTCCACTGTACAAGATCATGAAGAATCCAGAGAGGGTGACTCTTTGGAGCAAGACCAAGAGGAGGACTCCGAGGTTGAGAGATGCTCAACCTCCGAAGAAGAGGAAATCCAAGAAGCTTCATCCTCAAGGGAATGCAACGAAGGGAACAAGGAGGAAGCATACTCCTTGTTTCATGTTCAAGATGATGAAGCCTCCACCTCTAGGATTGAGGGGGAGCAATCCTTGGTGACGCAGGATCAAGAAGAAGGAGAAGCTTCTACATCCGGGTCAAGAGACGAAGAGGAGGAAGAAGATTCTACCTCCACAAGTCAAGAAAAATCAAATGGAGGAGAATCAAGGTCCGATCAAGAGGAAGCTTCTACCTCCGGATCCAAAGGAAAAGATGCCACCCCTACAAGCAAAGGTATAAATATTTCAATTAATAATAAAAGTCATATTATATGCTTTGAGTGTAGGGAACATGGGCACTACAAGAGCAAGTGCCCTAAATTGGCCAAGAAGAAGGGCCAAGTGGCACAAAAAGGTAAGGTGAAGCCCAAGGAGACCATCCCCGGAACAAAGAAGAGCAAGGAGCACATTGTGTGTTTCTCTTGCAATCAAAAGGGGCATTATCGGAGTCAATGCCCTAAGGGGAAGAAGATGGTCAAGGCTCAAGGAGGAAGCTCAAGTCAAGGGGGAGCCTCTAAGGTAAAAAGGAAGGTAACTTTTATTGAGCCTACCCCTTTACATTATGGTAAAAAGCATGATAGTTCTAACTTATATCATTTTAATGCTATTTACCATGAAAATAGAAAGCATGATAGCGTTAAAGAAAAACATATAGCTTTTCATGCTAAAACTACTACACCTAAGGCTAGGAATGTAGGTAAAAGTCTAGGCAAGAACTCTAAGGATTGTCGCTACAAGCCTAGAAACAAAAATGCTCATGAACTTAATGGAAAACCAAAAACTAAGGACTTAGTGATGGAAAATCAAGTCTTGAGGTCAAGACTTGATAAAATGGAAAAGACCCTAAAAAAGATGGAAAATATCCTATTAGGGCAAAATGAGCATAACCTAGGTTTAGGGGTACAAAAGCCATCAAATGGCCATAGAGGTTTGGGATACAAACCAAAGGCTAAGAAGGATGTGCCCTCTTACCATAGAGTTCCATATAGTTATGGAACAAACCCTAGGTCTAGTGGTCAAGCCAAAAATACTAGGGAAGTCATCCCTAAGAGTATTTTTGCAATAAATGTGACCAAGGCTTCTAAGAAGTCTAAGAAAGTCACAAACAAGGTCACAAGGGAGGCTATCCCTAGAGTTGACCTAGAAAGTGTGACCAAGGCCTCCAAGAAGCCAAACAAGGTCACTAGGAAGGTATCTAGGGAAGTTATCCCTAGTGAATACCTAGAGCATCCAAGGAGCACCAATAGGTGTTGGGTTCCTAGGAGCATCTTCTCTACCCCATAGATGGGTTAGAGAGTGTCAACTCCGATTAGAAGGGTAGTTAACCCAACTTTGAAATTGACACTCAAGGAGCATTTTCAAGGTTTTGTTAACCTTTGAAAATGAAATGGAATTATTATTTACTCCTTGAAAGAGTAAAATGTGCCTAATGGTGGAAAATTGATTTTATCTTAAAAAGGCATAAATTGGGAAAACCTAGAGAAATACCAAGTTGGGATTTTGGTATGTTCTTAGGAAATTTAAGGCAATCCGGGCCTTAATTTAAAAGTGCTACTCTTGTGGAAAAATGAAATATGCCAACATTTGAGGATATGCTTACTTTCAATTGGCATAAATTAATCAAGAGAATTAGAAATGCCCATTTAGGTTTTGGCACTCTCTTGAAGCACTTTGGGCAATCTAGGGTTTAAGTTTTCGGATTAGCTAAGATTAACGATACTTAGATAGGTAATCTAGGTATATTTTATTTATGCTAAACCTTGCCATGATTGTTTGCCCATCATATGCCATGACATCATGTCTATTTTTGCATTCATGTTTTATTATGCAAAATCCAAAAATACCATGTCATGACATTCATACATCATGTAGTTATAGGGATCTTTCTTTTGAAAGTTATTTTATTTTGATGTATGCCATAACATTATCATGCATTAAGTTAAATTCCTTGTAATTAAGGACAAAAGGCATTTAACAACACTTGTTAACAAGTGACATCCTAGGTGGGTGTCTAATATCTCCAAAATGCCTAGATAGATATGCATGATCCCTAGATTAGGGCAAAATCAAAATCTCACATCTCACAAGGACTATAAGGTGACTTGTACGTGTTTTAGTGTACATTAGATACAAGTGAGATGTTAGGAAGATGAACAAAACTCAAGATGTTGATTTAGTGCATTCTTTTGAGTTTTAGGTTTATCAAAACACATAGTTATGTGTTTTCCCATCATTGGGAAAGCTAATGTACAAGTCATGTGCATTATGCCCAAGGAACATGATGGGATATTGGTTTTGAAAATGTTTTTAAAATGTTTTTGGAAAACCTTGGTGAAGGCTATCTTTTGATAGTAATCACCATTGAATAGTTAGACACAAACTTGAAGAAAACACTAAAGTTTTTGCAAGTTTTCAAGTTTGTGTCAATCTTTGAAAATATGATGTATTTTCATAGAAAACTATTTTTCCATGATTAAGTATGCCCTAAATAATGTCTACACGAAATTTCATGATTTTTGGATTTTTGTAGAATTCTCTAGGGGTTTCTGAAGTTGACTGAAATGGAATTTCAGCAACTATCATAGCTCCGATCGATCCATGGATCGATTGGAGTGCCTGAATCGATCCGTGGATCGATTCAGAAGGAAACTCTTGCGAACAGAAGCTCGCTGGATCGATCAGCCGATCGATCCATACATCCTGAATCGATCAGTGGATCGATTCAAATAGGTTGAATCGATTGGAACCCAACTCCAATCGATCCAGGATGCTGATTTTGGCTGGGAAGGCCTGATTTCAGCAGTCTAAACCTATTTTAGTCTAGGTAACCATTCCAAACCCCTAAAAATACATTTGTATACATAAAGCGGGTGTTTTCATGTGAAAACAAGGATGGATTGGTTAAGGAAGGCTAAGTTGAAGTTTAGGTTGAGGTTTGTTTCAAATTTTGAATATTTGAACCTCAAAACTTCTAAATTTGGGTTTCCTAAAGGTTTAGGGATTCCAAGTCATTGTTGGTGCAATGACAGAAGTTACCACCATGTCTTTAGGGGGAGGGACTCTTTAAAGACATGAAAAATTATCTTTTCATGAACCTTGGAAGGTGGTTAACCTTCTTTTAAGGAAAATGCTCATGTATGAGCTTTTGAACTTGAAATGGGGAGTGGATATCCTCATTAGTTCAAGTGGGAACTCACGTGGTTAGAAAATGCTCAGGGTTGAGTATTTGTCTACAATGAGGGAGAAGTTAAGGATGAATGAAGGGTATGGGACCTTCTTTATCGTGTTGATCACAACGAGTGATGTTGTGAACAACGATGAGCAACTCTTCAGGGGGAGAGTCTTTCAACAATGGATTTGTTGAAGTATACCCGAAATTGAGGCATGGGTTGATGTGTGCCTAAAGATGGGTTGAGTGTGCCCTACAGGGGAGTTTGATGTGTGCCAATAGGGGGAGAATGAAAAGACTAGTGAAAGGGAGTCAGTTAGGCTTTCATTATCTAAGAGGGAGTTTGCCCTCTTAGGGGGAGAATGAAGAGCTTAACTTATGCTTTCATTACTTAGTGGCATGAAGAATGAGGCTATGGGATTAGCCTAACTTACATGTGGTATTGTAAGTGTTATTGTGGTATTGTCAAACATCAAAAAGGGGGAGATTGTTGGTGCAACATCCCTCAGGTCAAGGTTGACCTGGTTGACCAAGCTGAGTCTTGGTTTGAGTTTAGATGTTTGACAATAAGATGTTAATTGAAGAAGAGTCAAGTAGGTCAAGGTTGACCGAATACTTGACTGGGAAGTCCTAACTGGGATGTTAGGCAGAAGGAAAATCCTGGTGAGTGAAGCCAGGTGAAAGACCTAGTGAGTGAAGCTAGGCAGATGGAAAACCCTAGTGAGTGAAGCTAGGTGAAAGTCCTGGTGAGTGAAGCTAGGCAAGGGAAAATCCAGATGGATCAAAAATGATCGGACATCTGGTGTTGGGAAGTCCAAGTAGGTCAAAGGATTGACTGGATACTTGGCACGAGGAAATACAGATAGGTCAAAGGGATTGACCAGACATCTGAATAGGAAAGTCCAAGTAGGTCAAGGGAGTGACCAGATACTTGGCATGACGAGAAAAGTCCAAGTGGGTCAAAGGAATTGACCGGACACTTGGTGGGAAGTCCTGGCAGGTCAAGGGAGTGACCAGATGCTAGGCATGATGTACCAACAGGTCAAGGATGACCGGATGTTGGTTTGGGAGTCTTGGAACTTGGTTTTGGGCAAAAACCAAGTGCTGGATCGATCAGGGGATCGATCCAGGAGATGGATCGATCAGTGGATCGATCCAGGCTTTTCCCAGCGAACAGAAAGCCTCTGGATCGATCCGTGGATCGATCCAGATGTCCCAATCGATCAGTGGATCGATTGGGACGCGGCTGCTTCGCGCGATAAGCGCTGGATCGATCGATCCAGAGTGCACAGAGGCGCTCTGGATCGATCCGTGGATCGATCCAAAGCCTCCCCGATCGATTGGGAACATTTGAATCGATCGGGTTCCGACCGTTGGCGTCGATTTAAGCTGCAGGCGTGCGATGGCTGCGGCATCTCTTCACCGATTCACTCCAGATCTCTCGCCAACTCCTCCACAGCGCTCTCAAAGATCAGATCGCCAGTTCTTGAAGGATCTTGGAAGCTTTCCAAGTCAAGAGGCGGATCAAAGGCAAGAAGAGAAGCTAGGGTTAGGGTTTTCTGTACTCATTGTAAGCTTTGCGCTTGTATTTTGTTTCCCTTTCCTTTCTTCTTGTACTGAGAGTCTTGTAGGGCTTCTCCGCCCTCGGTAGTTACCGAAAAGGAGTGTTTTCATAGTGGAGGGTGCGTGCGTGGTGTGGATCCTTGGACTAGTCACCTCTTGTGAGGTGGATACCAAGTAAACCAACCTTGTTAGCGTTGTGTGATTTGTTTATTTGTATTTTCCGCTGCACATCTTAGAAGAAACAAGCAACGCCGAGCAACGAGCGAACGCGACGAGCTATTCACCCCCCCCCCCCTCTAGCTACTTTTGGTCCTAACAGAATCTTCATCCTCGAAATCTGAAGTCGAAGCCTTCTCGGGATTAGCACTAATGGCCAACCATCTTTTTGAAGAAACCAGCTCGGAGATGAGCATAGATGAAGGGGGAGGATCATCAGAAGAAGAAAGCTACGATAAAGGGGGAGCATCACCAAGTGAGGCAAGTAAAGTACGTGCTCTAACTCCTACTCAGTCCTTTCAATTTATCAAAGTGCTTACGAAAGATCTAGTAAAATTAGAAAAAGAAAATACTGAATTAAAATTAAACTTAGCAAAAACATGCCCTCTAGAAATGTATGATAATTTGAAATTAGAATACGAAAAATTGAAAATTGAAATTAAAAAATTGAAAAATGATCGTGCATGCCTAAATAAATTTTCAAAATCAAAAATTAAAATTTATGGAAAATTGAATTGGTACATTAGAAAACACCAGGGTCAACTTAGAAAAGTTCTCAAAAGTTATGTACCCCCTAAGTTCTTAAAAAATCTAGTAGAAAGGAATCTATACTGAGTTCCAAAATCTTTGCTAGTTTAATTTTTTTTAAGTTAGAACTTATAGCGAGAAAATTAAACGTTAAAATTTCTTTATGAGACTTTGTCTAAAGAAGTGGTTGTTGCTCCAATAACCAAGAAGGCCTAATGCCTCGCCACGACCTGGAAACCAAAATATCGAAATAAAATATTTAATTAACTTTCTGGTAAAAGCATTAAAATTTGAATTAAATAATACTTTAAAAAGTTTTTCAAACATCTTTTTTAAAATTATTCAAAAATATTTTTTTCCTCTTAAGAAAAATGTTTGTTACATTAAAAAAAAATCTCAAATAACATTTTTTTAAGTTAACATTTCTTCTGAAGTTAGAATTTTTTTTTCTTAGAAATCATTTTGAAAATGCTGCACTTGAATTTTAAAAATCATTTTTTCCCTTGATAATTATTACTCTATTCTTTTTGCTGTGATCAAAGGGGGAGAAAAATAGGTACAAGTTTAGGGGGAATTTTTAATATTTTTTACTTAAAATCTTGTGTTGCAAATTCTATTGCAATCCTTATACTTGAACTGTTAGTTTAGTAATTTCTATAAATTACTGTTTGTCTATTTTGTTTCCCTAACTTGAACTTGGGTTGATGCACATCAAAAAGGGAGAGATTGTTGGACCCCATGGGTGTTTTGATGTGATCAACCAAGTTAGGCTAGGTCCTGCTTGTTATTTGATATTTGTGTCTAAGTCTGCAGGAACTTAGGAACGCAGGAAGTCGAGCGGAAGATGCAGCTAGTGAGAAGGACGGCATGGGAAGGGAGCCAACGGGCTCGGTGCGTCCGAAGGACGAAAGAGCTGCGGAAGAGTACACCGGTGAATGAGAAGAACGTGCGCGGCGTTCGAGGGATGAGAAGTACGGGTTGGAAGCCTACTCGAGGAGAAGGCCGGAAATTGGGTTCGGATGAGTTCTATTTCGGTTGGCCGAAATTACCCAAGCGATCAGAGCTTCGGAAGAAGAGGAAAAAGAGAAGCTGAAAGCTATTTATACCATGCAAGTTGAAGGCAGTATTTATACCATACAGGTTGAAGGCGCTTCCATCACCTTGAAGGCGCCTCAGACCAGTCCGAGGCGCCTTCAAGGGCATTGGAGGTGCCTCAGACCCAGTCTTTATGACCGTTTGCAACCAGATAGAGTTTTATCCGGTCAAACTGCTTGGAGGAACCCTCAACCCTTTTGGAGACGCCTTCACTCGGGATAAGATTTTCAGAAGCTATATAAAGGCTCCTGGAGCTAGGAAATTAATCAATCAACTCTGTAACAACTTCCTAGCAACTTGTAAGAACTTTTAGTGTGTAAAAGGTTTCTCCGCCTTTATAGAAAGAGATCTTTCTGAGCTTTTTCATCGCCTTAGATTAACAACCCCCTGGGTTGTAACCAAGTTAAATTCTCTGTCTCATCTTTATTTCTGTTAGTTTATTTCTTTATTATTATTACATTTTTTGAGTGGTAAGAAACGAAGAGGGTATTTTTATTGTCATGGAGTCGGTGATGGCTGGTATTCTGAAGAGGAAGGCGGCGACACTTGAAGCCGCGGCGGCCAAAAAATGGAGACGCTCGGCATCCAGCTGGTCGGCTCTAATGAAGAAGAGAGCGGGACAAATGCTGGGGAGTCGGCCGCTCATGCTTCTCTCTCAGAGCCATCGGCTGGCGCAACTGTTAGCCAAGAGCCTTCCGCTCGGGAGGAAGGCTCCGCTCCGGAAGAAGAGTGGCCTCTCCAACAAAAGAGGCGCCGAGTGGAGACTCCCCTTCGGTCAGCCACGTCCGCGGTTCAGCCGTTCGCCCGGGTCACTGCAAGCGCTCGCGGTAAGGCTTCAGAGGTCGAGGCTATTTCGTCCGACCGGACCCCATCTCAATTGGACGCGCCAGCGGACCCTCTTGAGGCCGTTCCCGTCAGCGTCCTTCCGCCCGCTTCCCGCCGAGTCCAGCGTTCAACAATTTTATCTCAATTTTTGGCGCCGGCCTCCGATCCTCTTCCATCCTCCGCTCGGATGACCCCCGGTCATGGCCACACTGTTAGGGTCACCCTGCATCTTCCCACCGAGGAGATTTTACTCGAGTCCGAGCGGCCAACTGCGCCTGAGCACACAATCACCCTGAAGGGGCCCCTAGCCGAGATGTGGGCCGACGCTCGGGCGCGCGTCGCGATGATCCCTCTCGGTAACCTAGCCAACAGCCATATGCAAGATGTAGGACCGTTGGGCCGGCTAGAAGGGTTAGTAAATAACCTGTCAATTAAAAACAGACAACCCTTCCTCGAACGATTAAGCTAACACTTGTAAAATGAATTAAGCAGATAAATAGAAGCATAAAAGAAAAGACGAGGCACCAGATGTTTACTTGGTTACAACCGATGTGGTTGTTAATCCAAGGAAGATTAAGCTCAAAAACTCCTTCAGGCGGAGAAGCCTCTTACAGTGATTGTTGAAAAGCTTCTAGACCAAGGCTATATTTATTGCCTTGGTCGGGGCGCCTGGAAGGGTTCCGGGCGCCCTGGGGGGGATAAAATTTATCTCCCAATGGTTGGATCGAGTCAAAGCTCGATCTTGTGAAAAAGTCACTTCCGGGCGCCCCGGGCAGTTCCGGGCGCCCCGGAGCCAAAAGTCAACCCAGTTGACTTTTGGTCCGTGCTCTCTTCTCCGGTTCAACTCGCCTCTGGTCCGGGTCTTTCTGCTCCGACTCCGCTTGCTTGGGTGATCTCTGACATCCGGAATAGGGCTCACCCGAACCCATCTTCCGGTCTTCTCGAGCGTGCTTCCCTCCGAATTGCCGCGTGTCCCTTCTCGTCCACCAGCGTACTCATCCGCAGACTTCGTCCCTCGGTCTCACCCCGTGCCGACCTTCACGCTAGCTGCGTCTCTTGCTCCCCGAGCAATCTTCCTCTTCGGCTTTCGTACCTCGGAACCACCGCGCGCACTTCCTTCTCGTCCACCGGTGTACTCTTCCGCAGCACCTCGTCCCTCGGACGCACCGCGCTAGCTGCGCCTTCCGCAGCACCTCGTCCCTCGGACGCACCACCGCAGCACCTCCTTCTCGCTAGCTGCGTCTTCCGCTCGAGTACCTGTGCTCCTAAGCTCCTGCACACTTAGACACAAGGTTAGAAACAACGCATGACCTAACTTAACTTGTTGATCACACCAAAACAACCTTGGGGTTCCAACAATCTCCCCCTTTTTAGTGTGATCAACCCAAGTTAAGATAGGGTCAAAAATAGATATGAAATTAAACAATTTATTGCAATAATGTGCAACATGATAGAAAAAATTAAATTTCAGAAATTTTTAATTTTCAATTTGTACCTCCCCCTAGACTTATACTTTCCTTCTCCCCCTTTGATCACAATAAAATGGGGTTTAAAATTCTAAGGGTTTAAAGACTTAGGAAATTTTGAAAAGTTATCTGTTAAAATATTTCTAAGTCAACAACAGCTTTTTGAAAAGTTTCTAAGTTAAAAAAAAACTTTCTAAGCCCAAAAAAGACTTTTATGCAAGAAAATTTAAACATTAAAAAAATTTCTATACATTTATTTATTTATTTAGTTCTTAATTCTATTTATCAGAAAGTTTTAAATTTCCATTTTAACTTGTCATAATTTCTTAAATCAATCTTTTTCAGATTTAAAACCGCAAGTATTAAACATGTAAAAATTTGTATCATGTTAATTTCTATTTTTTGAATTTTTACTTCACAAAAATATTTGAATAGCATAAATTTTAACTTGATAAAATTTTTTGACAATATAAGAAGTTCTTTCAGAAAGGTGCAAAATTCGTTCGAAAGACTATTTTGTGATTTTGCAAGAATTTGACGACAAAAATTCTAACTTGCAAAAATCTTTTAACAGTCGATTTCTTAATCCGAAAAATTCTTTCGATAACATATTTGGAAATAAATCTTTTGATAAAGTACTTAATTCGCAAGAATCTAGTTTGCAAGATTTGTTATACAAAAGTTTTTCTGAACCGAAAATCTCTTTTGATGAATCAATTTCTAATTCGAAAAAATCTTTGGGCAGCTTTTCGACTGGTTTAACCAATTGATTAGAAGATGGAGACCATACCTGACTTACCTTTTTGGCCGTAGGTTCTCCCCCTGTTGAATTAATTATTCTCCCCCTTCATCGATCTCGGGATGTACTTCGGCTGTTGGGGCTGTATTGGTAATTTCTTCCGTCTCGGATTCTTCTGATGACGGCTCGATGTCTATTGAGGAGACGACTTCAACCGGTTCTACATAGAGCATTAAGAACTTTTCCCAAAGTTCTTTCGCGCTTTTGTACTCTCCGACTCTGTCGAAATCTTTAGTTGGTATTGCGCTTAGAATGTGAAACTCTGCCCGAGCATTTGCCATGGACTCTTCACGTTGCTTCTCGTTCCAGAGGCGTATGCCGATTTTCTCTCCATTCGTGTCTTTCGGTGCTTCATAACCTGTTTTCATTATTAGAGAAATGTCAATATCAGAGTTAAGAAATATCATCATTTGTTGCTTCCAAGAAGCAAGCTCCCCCTCGAATGCTGGTGGGTAGTCGCTAGCTCCGGCCATTGTTTTGTTGCTTCAGACGGCGGTTAGTCCCTCTGAGGCGTACTCGTCTCTGATACCACTTGTAGGACCGTTGGGCCGGCTAGAAGGGTTGGTAAATAACCTGTCAATTAAAAACAGACAACCCTTCCTCGAACGATTAAGCTAACACTTGTAAAATGAATTAAGCAGATAAATAGAAGCATAAAAGAAAAGACGAGGCACCAGATGTTTACTTGGTTACAACCGATGTGGTTGTTAATCCAAGGAAGATTAAGCTCAAAAACTCCTTCAGGCGGAGAAGCCTCTTATAGCGTTTAGGCACAGAAAACAGAAGCTTAACTACAACTAAAGCATACAAGTGTTTGGAAATAGAATGATCGTGATTGTTGAAAAGCTTCTAGACCAAGGCTATATTTATAGCCTTGGTCGGGGCGCCTGGAAGGGTTCCGGGCGCCCTGGGGGGGATAAAATTTATCCCCCAATGGTTGGATCGAGTCAAAGCTCGATCTTGTGAAAAAGTCACTTCCGGGCGCCCCGGACAGTTCCGGGCACCTCGGAGCCAAAAGTCAACCCAGTTGACTTTTGGTCCGTGCTCTCTTCTCCGATTCAGCTCGCCTCTGGTCCGGGTCTTTCTGCTCCGGCTCCGTTTGCTTGGGTGATCTCTGACATCCGGAATAGGGCTCACCCGAACCCATCTTCCGGTCTTCTCGAGCGTGCTTCCCTCCAGCTTCTCGTCTCTCAGAATTGCCGCGTGTCCCTTCTCGTCCACCAGCGTACTCATCCGCAGACTTCGTCCCTCGGTCGCACCCCGTGCCGACCTTCGCGCTAGTTGCATCTCTTGCTCCCCGAGCAATCTTCCGCTCCGGCTTTCGTACCTTGGAACCACCGCGCGCACTTCCTTCTCGTTCGCCGGTGTACTCTTTCGCAGCACCTCATCCCTCGGACGCACCGCATGCCGTCCTTCTCGCTAGCTGCGTCTTCCGCTCGAGTACCTGTGCTCCTAAGCTCCTGCACACTTAGACACAAGGTTAGAAACAACGCAGGACCTAACTTAACTTGTTGATCACACCAAAACAACCTTGGGGTTCCAACACAAGAGGCCACCGGGGTAAGTGTATTTTCTTTTAGATCTTTTATGCGATATTTCCGATCGGCTTATTAATGATTTCGTCAATTGCAGAGATGGGTAGAAGAGATAGCTGTCTCCAACCGCCTGGCGATGGTGGATGAAGAGCTCAAGAGGTTGAAGGCTACGAGCGGTCCGTCCGGCTCCCAAGGCCCTTCGTACACCGATCTGCAGAAGGAGCTGAAGAAGGCCCAAGACTTGTTGGCGTCCGAGCAGAAGAAGACAACCGATCAGGCTCATACCTTGGCCGAGCTCGAGTGGAAAGTCAAGACGCTCGACCAAAAGATAAGCCTAGCCACCACTCGGAAGAACACGGCTATCTCCGATCTGAAGAAAAAGAATGTCGAGGCTCGGGGCTTGGAGCAGAAAGTTAAAGAGCTGACGGACCAACTGGTCGGCGAGAAGGTGGCCCGCTCGGCAGAGGTGAATAAGCAAAACGACGAGCTTAAAACTCTGCATGAGTCCCTCGCTGCCTCCCAAGCGGCCTTTAAAGAATATCAAGAGGCCGAGCCAAGCTGGGTCGCCGCCCTGAGACAGAATTATATCCGCTCGCCCGAATTTTCGGAGAAAGTTTGCGAGCGGATGTACACTACCTTTGACCTTGCTATGACCGCCACCACAACATATTTGAAGTCCAAGGGTCTTCTTCCTTACTCTGCTCTCATCCTGGCCGCAGATCAAGTGGCGCTCCTCGACAACATCTCGAAGGATCTATACGATTATCTAGAATAGAAGTTTATATTTAATTCGGCCGCTCGGCCAAAGACTATCCTTTTTTTGTAATTTGGCCGCTCGGCTTTAGTTTCTTTAATATAATATCCTTTTGCTTGCTTTGTCCTCTTTCTAGTCAATATGTGTGCTGTCCGCTCGCCTCTTATCACACCTCTCTTGTGTCCGGAAGGGTTTTTTACGAAGTATTTTGCGTAACTTTTCCGCTCGGCTGAATATGTCCTTCGACAGAAGAGGTTGTTCGCTGGATGTTGATGAAGTACCTTTGGGTACTGGGCCGAGCGGAACATACAGGCGGTCAAACGATATTGACGGCGAGTACCTTTGGGTACTTGTTCACAAGTCCTCTTTATTGCCTTCGTCCGGCCGGAGGGTTTATAGTCGCCGGCTCGACTCTCAATTTTTAACGTCGGAGCTCGACGGTCTTCCGCTCGGAGGGTTTATAGTCGCCGGCTCGACTCTCGATTTTTAACGTCGGATCTCGACGGTATTCCGCTCGAAGGGTTTATAGACGCCGGTTCGTCTCTCGATTTTTAACGTCGGAGCTCGACGGTCTTCCGGCCGGGGGGTTTATAGACGCTAGTTCGTCTCTCGATTTTTAACGTCAGAGCTCGACGGTCTTCAGGCCGGGGGGTTTATAGACGTCGGTTCGTCTCTCGATTTTTAAAGTCGGAGCTCGACGGTCTTCCGGCCGGGGGGTTTATAGACGCCGGTTCGTCTCTCGATTTTTAACGTCGGAGCTCGACGGTCTTCCGACCGGGGGGGTTTATAGACGCCGGTTCGTCTCTCGATTTTTAACGTCGGAGCTCGACGGTCTTCCGACCGGGGGCTTTATAGACGCCGGTTCGTCTCTAAATTTTTAACGTCGAAGCTCGACGGTCTTCCGACCGGGGGGTTTATAGACACCGGTTCGTCTCTCGATTTTTAACGTCGGAGCTCGACGGTCTTCCGGCCGGAGGGTTTATAGACGCCGGTTCGTCTCTCGATTTTTAACGTCGGAGCTCGACGGTCTTCCGGCCGGGGGGTTTATAGACGCCGGTTCGTCTCTCGATTTTTAACGTCGGAGCTCGACGGTCTTCCGGCCGGGGGGTTTATAGATGTCGGTTCGTCTCTCGATTTTTAACGTCGGAGCTCGACGGTCTTCCGGCCGGGGGGTTTATAAACGGTGGTTCGTCTCTCGATTATTAACGTCGGAGCTCGACGGCCTTTAAGGCAAATTTTAATACTGCCGTTCGGCGAAACTATTTTCCATCCTTTATCATTTTGCTTCCTGCATTACAAGGACAGAGGCGACCAAAACATATGTAAAATTACATCAGCACACCTCTCACCCAGCTCGGTACGGCTGGAGATGATTCGCGCTCCATGGTCGATCTAGCCGCCATCCGTCTTCATCCTCCAAATAATAAGCACCCGAGCGGAGCTTTTCGATGACTTTGAAGGGGCCCGCCCATGGGGCCTCCAGCTTGCCAACATCCCCGACCGACTTTACTTTCTGTTGGAGCAATCCCAATGGTCCGCGGGACCATGTGTTTTGGTGTTTGGGCAAAGGGTTTAAGTTAGGTTCACCCTTGTATTTGATATGTGTATTTGAGTTGTGCAGGTTTGCAGGATACACATATGACTCAGGTTGATGGCTTCGGGTCCGGTGAAGGATGGAGCATCCGAGGGACCGTGGACAAGGCAGCGAGGACAAGGGCCGAGGGAAGCGACTTCGAGGCATACGCGAAGGATGGCATTGGGTACGAGCCGCGGGCTTGAATGCATCCGAGGGACGAGAGCCAAAGGAAGTAGGCTTGAAGGCAAAAGGTCAAAGCTGCAAAGGAAGAATCAAGTGAGTCATAAGGGTGAGGGTACGAGTGCACGAGAGATTGTACTCGGAGTAAAATCCTAGTTTTTAGGGTTTTACTGTAGCAGTACTGTAGTAGTACTGTAGCACTACTGTAGCACTACTGTAGCAGTCGACTGCATGTTTTAGCAGTCGACTGGTGCAGTCGACTGGGGCAGTCGACTGGCAGCGAACAGAATGTGTGGAATCGAGCCGTTGGGATGTAACGGTCGAATTTCCACAGAGGGCAGTCGACTGCATGTTTTAGCAGTCGACTGGTAGGCGGGGTTTTCCAACCCGTGGCCTATAAAACCAAAGCTTGGGAGCTTGGTTTGAGTTGACGAAATAGAGGTGGTTAATCTCTATTAGTAGTCTACTTGTGCCCTAGCGTCAAAAGAGCTCTTGTGAGGGTTGTGGTGAGGTTTCTCCACCCACAAGGAGGTTTGAGCTAGCCGGAAGTTTTCCGGGGAGTAATCCACCGAAGGATCGGGATCGTCCACCTTACGGACAGCCGTGGAGTAGGAGCTTTATCTCCGAACCACGTAAACGAGCTTGTTAGCGGTTTGCATTCTTTCTTATTCTTGTCTTTAGTTTAGCTTGTATTTTGTATTGTATTTCCGCTGCGCAAGCTAACGAGTGTAGAAAGCAAAGGATTTGGGGGCGCCGTCTATCCAACCCCCCTTCAAGCCGGCCGACCGATCCCCAACACTTTCTTCCATACTAAGTCGCTGACTTGGAATGCTCTGGGGATTACACGCCGGTTGTAGGTCTGCTTCATTCTTTGTCGGTACGCCATCAGCCGGACGGATGCCTTAGCCCGTTCTTCGTCGACAAAGTCTAGCTCCAGCTGCCTCCGCTCGGCGTTGTCTTCGTCGTAATGTTGGACCCGGACGGACTCTACGCCCACTTCAACTGGAATCACTGCTTCACCACCATACACTAAGTGGAATGGCGTCACGCCCGTTCCCTCCTTCGGGGTCGTTCGGATGGCCCATAGGACGCCCGGCACTTCACTCCATCTGTGTATTGATGAAGGGTAGCTGATCCTGTCCGAATCAGAAGTCAAAGGACGCTGGGGACGTGGCGCTCCCTGCTAGACCCTCGAGTGCTCCGGCGAACCTGCAACAAACCGAGCCGGGAGGGGTGTCCCGGCGACGGCCCTCCGACGCTCAAGTCAGGCGAGGAATAACAAAGAGGTGGCTTCAGAGATTAAGACCCGCGTACCTCCGATGAAGAAATGGAGGCCTTATATAGACCTCTCGAAGGAGCCTGGGCGCGCCAATCAAAGCAATCACCTGCTTTCGACCATGCTCAGGTATGGGTTTGTCAGAAGGGCATCCATAAGGCCATACCGCTACTGTATCAACCTCTCCATGATGTGACGGCGAGATCCTCCCTCGTGCACTCTTGTGTACGGCGTAATCATCAGACATGCCTTTGCTGACATCCCATATCCTGAGCCAAACGAATAGGCCGCTCGGCTAATCTTTGTATCCTCGCCCTTATCCTGGCCGAGCGAACCACCCGCTCGGCCCTTCAGTCCTAGCCGGGCGGACACCCGCTCGGCCATTCAGTCTTCCCGCCTTGGCGTCGGAAACCCAAGCTCATGGCTGGGTTATCTCTGGCTCCGCTCGGACCTGCTCAACTGCTCGGCGCGGCCATTACCCGCTTAGTCAGCCCTCCATCTGTCCTCAGGCTGGGACCCTTCAGGAAGTGGGTCCCCCATTCTTACCGCCGGATCACTTGCCTTCCCTTCAAGTCTAGTCGAAGGAGGCAGTGAGTCCGACTGACTAGACTATGTGTCCGAGCGGGCGGTCGTCGCCTTACCGTCGCTTATAATATCCCTTGAGCCGTTCGGCCTTTATGCCAAATTCAGCAGATGAAGGCATCAACCGTCTCGTGTCCGTTCGATCAATGGGGAATGGATATTGTGGGTCCATTTCCGATGGCGACCGGGCAGAGGAAATTTTTGCTGGTGGCGGTCGATTATTTTTCCAAGTGGGTGGAGGCCGAGCCACTAGCCAAGATCACCGAACAAATGGTCAAAAAATTCATCTGGCAACACATCATCTGTAGATTCGGTATCCCTCGCCGATTGGTTTTCGACAATGGGCGGCAATTCACAGGGAAGTTGCTTGAAGATTGTTGCAAGAGCTATGGGATTGAGCAACACTTCACGTCCGTGGCTTATCCCCAGAGCAACGGTCAAGCCGAAGCGACCAATCGGGAAATCCTTCGCATTCTACGCACTCGGCTCGACCATCTCGGAGGAAGCTGGCCAGATGAGGTGTCGGGCGTCTTGTGGGTCATCCGAACGGCTCCAAAGGAAGGAACGGGAGTCACGCCTTTCCATTTGGTGTACGGCGGCGAGGTAGTCATTCCGGTGGAAGTCGGCGTTGAGTCCGTCCGAATCCAGAGATATGATGATGGCAACGCCGAACGGAGAACCAGGCGGCCGATGAGTTAGCCAAACTCGCAAGCTCAATAACGCCGGTCGCCATTCAGCAACCAATAGAAAAAGTACTGCTGGTGGCGCACGTCGACCGGATGCAAGGCCTCACGCTTCCAAGCGACTGGAGGACACCCATCATAGAGTTCCTCCGCTCGGGAGCCACACCGGCCGATCGGGATGAAGCCCAGTTGCTCAGAAGGAGGGCCGGTCGGTTCACACTCATTGGCGATCAGCTCTACAAGAAGGCTTTCTCTCGCCCGCTGTTGAAATGCATGAGCTCGGAAGACTCGGCTTACATCCTCCAAGAAGTACATCAAGGATCGTACGGAGGACATCCGGGCGAACGATCACTAGCTAAGAAGATCCTGCTAGCTGGATACTTTTGGCCGACCTTACAAATAGACGCCGCTCGGACAGTAGCTACGTGCCTTTCGTGCCAGAAGTATCACAACTTCTCCCACAGACGGCGCCAAATTGATCCTGTCCGAATCAGAAGTCAACGGACGCTGGGGACGTGGCGCTCCCTGCTGGACCCTCGAGTGCTCCGGCGAACCTGCAACAAACCGAGCCGGGAGGGGTGTCCCGGCGACGGCCTTCCGACGCTCAAGTCAGGCGAGGAATAACAAAGAGGTGGCTTCAGAGATTAAGACCCGCGTACCTCCGATGAAGAAATGGAGGCCTTATATAGACCTCTCGAAGGAGCCTGGGCGCGCCAATCAAAGCAATCACCTGCTTTCGACCATGCTCAGGTATGGGTTTGTCAGAAGGGCATCCATAAGGCCATACCGCTACTGTATCAACCTCTCCATGGTGTGACGGCGAGATCCTCCCTCGTGCACTCTTGTGTACGGCGTAATCATCAGACATGCCTTTGCTGACATCCCATATCCTGAGCCAAACGAATAGGCCGCTCGGCTAATCTTTGTATCCTCGCCCTTATCCTGGCCGAGCGGACCACCCGCTCGGGCGGACACCCGCTCGGCCATTCAGTCTTCCCGCCTTGGCGTCGGAAACCCAAGCCCATGGCTGGGTTATCTTTGGCTCCGCTCGGACCTACTCAACTGCTAGGCGCGGCCATTAACCGCTTAGTCAGCCCTCCATCTGTCCTCAAGCTGGGACCCTTCAGGAAGTGGGTCCCCCATTCTTACCGCCGGATCAGTAGCTGTGTTGTCGAACTTACCCAAATGATCGTCCGGGTCGATGGTTCCGTTGTATTCACCGATCACCGGGGGCACATAGTGCTTTGGTAGAGGGTCTCGTAGAATGGCCTCTGAGAATTGCCGATTGATCCGTTCGGGAGAAGCGTCCGCTCGGGGGGCCTTGCCTTTTCTGTTGTCTCGTATTGGCACTTCGTCTGATGAAGATCCTCGATCACTATTAACTGCTGCGGCTTCCGGAGGCGTGCGAAATAGGGCCTGATGAAATGGAACTGTGGCCTGAGGTGCTTCCGCTCGGCCCCCTGATACTGATGTCGCCTGCTGCTCAATCCGCTCGGCTTGCGACTTCTGTCTCTGTTGTTCCACAAGCTTAGCTGCTCTTGTCTCGATCAGAGCATCGAGCTCTTCTATGGAGAGCATCACCGAGTGCGGTCGTCCAGCTTCGTCCATTACTTCTGATCGGATGCAGGAGCGTTCCCACAGATGGCGCCAAATTGATCCTGTCCGAACGCTGAATCAACGGACGCTGGGCACGTGGCGCTCTCCAAACTGCTGACGTAGATCTCCGACCACTCGTACGGACCCTCCGGCGAACCTGCAAAGAAGTCGGGCCGGGAGGGGGTTCCCGGCGACGACCCTCCGACGCTCAAGTCAGGCAAGCGGACAACAAAGAAGTGGCTCTCAATCTTAGAGAATGCATCCCTCCGGCGAAGTGTGAGGCTCCTTATATAGAGCTGGGAAGAGGCTCACGCACACATACCGAGGCGAATACGTGTCCTCAGCCCATACCTCAGTATGGGCTTGTCAGCAAAGCTCACCTGACACCATACCACTGTAGTCCAAGCACATCTCTGATGGGACAGCGGAACCCTCTGCCATAAGATCCTGCTTATGACCTCCTCGTCGAACATACCCGCTGTCAGAAGACGTTCCCTTGTCCTTTTCTCTTTTTACCCTATGCAGAGCGTCCGACCGGTCGTATTTGCTGGTACGCTCGGGAAATTCCCGGTCGTGTGCTGTGTGGACTGTTCACAGTGTTGCTACTTGCTCGTGCTCGTGCTCGTGCTCGTGTTCGTGCTCGTCGTTGCTTGCCTCTTGCGATGATGTGCAGCGGAAATACAAGAAAACAAACACACAATGCTAACTCTAGGGATTTACTTGGTATCCACCTCAAGAAGAGGTGTCTAGTCCAAGGATCCACACACTCACGCACCCTCCACTATGAAAACACTCATTCTCGGTAACTACCGAAGGCGGAGAAGCTCTACAATACTCTCAATACAACAAGAAATATAGAGAAGCAAATACAAGGGAAAGCTTACACGGTTTACACAAGAAACTCTAACCCTAGCTTCTTCTTCCTGCTGTAGATTCGCCTCTTAACTTGGAAATGCTTCCAAGAACCTTCAAGATCCGGCGTGAGAGTGAAGAAGATCGCTGTGGAGAACTGTTGTGATCGCCCGTAGAGTGGAATCGAAGAAGTGCCGAAGAAACGCTCGCCAACGGCTAATATCTGCGCTAACGGGCGGATCCCAATCGATTTGATTGCTCCCAATCGATTGGGGAGACTTTGGATATATCGACCGATCGATCCAGAGCGCCTCTGTGATCTTGGGAATTGCTTGGATCGATCGACCGATAGATCCAGGCTTATTCCGCGAAATCACAGCTCCCAATCGATCAGCCGATCGATTGGGAGACTTTCTATGCGATCGAGAATTCTCCCCAATCGATCGGCTGATCGATTGGGGAAGCCTTTGTCATGGGGACTCACCCCAATCGATCAGCTTGGGCATGAGCCAATCGATCAATTGATCGATCCAGCTTCTTGTTTTTGCCCAAAACCAAGTCCAAAGTCCCCTAAACCAACATCCGGTCAACCATGACTTGTTGGTACATCATGCCTAGCATCCGGTCACCCTCGACCTGCTAGGACTCCCTCACCAAGTGTCCGGTCAATCCCTTTGACCCACTTGGACTTTTCTCCTCGTGCCAAGTGTCCGATCATCCTTGACCCACTTAGACTTATCTCCACCAGGTGTCCGATCAACCTTGATCCACATGGATTTTCCGTGTCTGGCTTCACTCACCAGGACTTCCCTTCTGCATAGATTCACTCACTAGGACTTCTCATCTGTCTGGCTTCACTCACCAGGACTTTCCTTACTGCCTAGCTTTACTCACTAGGACTTTCACCTGACTTCACTCACCAGGATTTTCTTCTGCCTAGCTTCACTCACTAAGTCTTTCACCTGATTTCACTCACCAGGATTTTCTTTTGCCTAGCTTCACTCACTAGGACTTTCCACAATTGTCTGGCTTCACTCATAAGGACTTTCTAGTCTGCCTAACATTCCAGTTAGGACTTTCACCTGACTTCACTCACCAGGATTTTTCAGTCAAGTATCCAGTCAACCTTGACCTACTTGACTCTTCTTCACAATCTCCCCACATGAACAATTGCACCTGCAATCTCCATGTCTTGTCTCCATGTATTGTCAAACATCGAAATCTAAACATCAAGACTCGAGCTTAACCCAATTCAAGCTCAGTCAACCAGGTCAACCTTGACCTAGGGAATATTGCACCAACAGCTTTGTCTAAGGAAGTGATTGTTGCTCCAATAACCAAGAAGGTCTGGTGCCTCGCCACGACTTGGAAGCCAAAATATCGAAATAAAATATTTAATTAACTTTATGGTAAAAGTATTAAAATTAGAATTAAATAATGCTTTAAAAAGTTTTTCAAACATTTTTTTTAAAATTATTCAAAAATATTTTTTTTCTCTTAAGAAAAATGCTTGTTACTTAAAAAAAAATCTCAAATAACATTTTTTTAAGTTAAAATTTCTTGTTAGAAATGTGTATTTATCTTTTTCTCAAAAAAAAAAAAAATATCTCACCTAAGTTTTAGGTTCCTAAGTTAAAATTTCTTCTGAACTTAGAATTTTTTTTCTTAGAAATCATTTTGAAAATGCTGCACTTGAATTTTAAAAATCATTTTTTACTTGAATTTTTTTTCCTTGATAATTATTACCCCATTCTTTTTGCTATGATCAAAGGGGGAGAAAGATAGGTACAAGTTTAGGGGGAATTTTTAATATTTTTTACTTAAAATCTTGTGTTGCAAATTCTATTGCAATCCTTATACTTGAACTGTTAGTTTAGTAATTTCTATAAATTATTGTTTCTCTATTTTGTTTCCCTAACTTAGACTTGGGTTGATGCACATCAAAATGGGGGAGATTGTTGGACCCTGTGGGTGTTTTGATGTGATCAACCAAGTTAGGTTAGGTCCTGCTTATTGTTTGATCCCTGTGTCTAAGTGTGCAGGAACTTAGGAGCGTAGGAAGTCGAGCGGAAGACGCAGCTAGCGAGAAGGATGGCACGGGAAGGGAGCCGACGGGCTCAGTGCGTCCGAAGGACGAAAGAGTTGCGAAAGAGTACACCGGTGGACGAGAAGAACGTGCGTGGCGTTCGAGGGATGAGAAGCCAGGTTGAAAGCCTACTCGAGGAGAAGGCCGGAAATTGGGTTCGGATAAGCCCTATATCGATTAGCCGAAATTACCCAAGCGATCGGAGCTTCGGAAGAAGAGGAAAAAGAGAAACTGGAAGCTATTTATACCATGCAGCTTGAAGGCACCCTCAATATCATTGAGGACGCCCTCAACATTGAAGACGCCTCCATCACCTTGAAGGCGCCTCGGACCAGTCCGAGGCGCCTTCAAGGGCATTGGAGGTGCCTCAGACCCAGTCTTTATGACCGTTTGCAACCGGATAAAGTTTTATCCGGTCAAACTGCTTGGAGGCGCCCTCAACCCTTTTGGAGACGCCTTCAACACTCGGGATAAGATTTTCAGAAGCTATATAAAGGCTCCTGGAGCTAGGAAATTAATCAATCAACTCTGTAACAACTTCCTAGCAACTTGTAAGAACTTTTAGTGTGTAAAAGGCTTCTCCGCCTTCAGAGAAGAAGATCTTTCTGAGCTTTTTCATCGCCTTAGATTAACAACCCCTGCGTTGTAACCAAGTTAAATTCTCTGTCTCATCTTTATTTCTGTTAGTTTATTTCTTTATTATTATTATATTTTTTGAGTTGTAAGAAACGAAGAGGGTATTTTTATTGTGCAGACAATTTATCCCGCTCTTGTCGGTCCCGCTGTACCAACAACACGCAGTTCCCGTCGCCACCGTTTTCAAACGGGATCAACAGCAACACACACTGAAATAAGATGGAATACTATTGATATAAAACGACACAAACAAAATCTCCACAACATGCTCAGAAGTGAAGGTTCTGTGTGCTAACATTACATGATGATCAAAGTAGAGATGGATGACAAAAAGATGTCCTCCAAAATAATGGAAACAGTCCGACGCAAATTCTTCGAGCTCCTGCCTCGAATTAGCAAAGCTTCCCCTCTCCTCCATATCCACCACCCTGCTCCTCTTCGAGCACAGTGAAGGAGGGTTTCCTAGGCGGCGGGGGCCACCGGAGAGGCGCTGGATTTCTATGAGTTGGAATTGACCATCGCTGATTAATAGATTGCCTCCTTTGAAGACCAAACAAGTTCGAGGCTGTAGTTTTTGGTTTTAGGGGCCGGAAATTTGAGAAGTAAACATGAAAAATTAAATAAAATTTTTTCAAACTCGAGGTATTACCATATTTGAATGTGAAACTCCTCACACACCTCCATGGGCACTTGGGTAGCAGTTGACAAATGACAATGTGCTGACGAGCTGTGGCAACTATCTAGAATGCAATGTTTACTTTGACGAATGCAATGATCTAGATGTCATTAAAAAGCATTGACGTATTCTGACAAAGCATCACAATTACACTTGAAAATGGGGAAAAGTTTGCAATGGATAGCATTCACCCATAAATGAGGAGCTAAACCACTGCTAAATTTCAAATTGCGATCAATGCATAGCAAGATTCATATGAAATTCACGAGAAATGTTAATTTTACAGCGTGAAGCTCAAATTCTTCATCCGTGCAAAGTATGTTGCAGTGCTGAATTATTAATATATGTCAAGCAAATTCTGCAACAATAGGTTGAATGAAGCACACTATAGCACAAATGCTGTTATCCATCAGAAAGATAAAGGTGCAAGTATATTATCTTGTCAAATCATGATCAGCTAAATGTAGTGATCTTCAACCATTCTTCAGCTAAGGGGTCCATGGATAATTTGGGAAATCAACGCCAAGGAAAAGATTACTTTTATGCCGGCTAATCGTCATCTTTCTTAGGCTTCCTGTAGGATTCTTCAATGTGCTTTGCCACAAACATATATGTATTTATGAGTTTCTTTATGTTTGGGACATTGTAATTCTGGGCAACGTACACTCCGCAACCAGTCCCTACTAGAAAGAAGAAACTGCTTCTGATTATCCCCATATTACCTGTAATGCATAATCCAAAAAAAGAAATAAAATATTAAGGAGTTTTTAAGTGGCAAGTCTGTTAAGATCAAAGTGAGACAGTTATGCCTAATGATCTAGATCAGAACACACACTTACATTATGGACTACAACACATGCATAGCGACGCGAGACAAATGATACATAATAAATATGACAGATTTGAGATAAACATCCATCCTGAGATAAAATTCTGATTGTACTCCAAGACAGTGGATATTTTAGAATACATCATCAGCCACAAACTTTTTCTGTCATTTGGGCAAGTTGGTGGTGTGTTGAGGTGATGATTTTTGAAACAAAAACAATCTTTCCCTACTTAGCTTCTGCAAAACATCTCCCATAATATGAGTTGGCGATGGACACATTGAGACAAACTTATTTTAATTTTAGTTCATTATGGATTCATGCCAAAAACATTTTTAAAAAGTATCAAATATTATTGATATTTTACATCAATTTCTAGTTATTGATCAAACCATCAGAAAAGGTTATGAAAAAACAGTACTCTGGTAGTTGAACTAGGCGTTGATTTATTGGTAAATGATTCATATTTGAGTGACTTGAAAATTTTTTTTCTTAATAAAATTCAGGATCAGGCACCAGAGAACAGGATCTTGAGTCTTGACAGCAGGCATACATTTAATTTCAGAAAAGAAAGGCCAAGCAACTCCCTACATACAAGCCCTCTGCTAGTTGCCTCAACAAAAAGGACTAGATGATCTGGATTTGTCTTAACAATCTGCAAGAGCCGAGATAGCCACTAAATCCTAAAAATTTGTTAGGTTGCATTTTATTTCAACCAAAAAGTTCCACCTTCGTACTTTTAACAATATTCCCAAAACCCAGAGCCTAAAAGAACCAACAGTTAGCAAGAACATCGAACACTTGACAATCAGCCAATTGCTGACTTCTTTTCCCCGTCAGGGAAAACCTATAGCTTGCAAGTTTAATGATTGCATAAAGGTCGCAATTAGATAAATGCTTTCACTTCATTTCCTTGTCCTTACGAGTACATGGCTCTCCGAAGAACAAAGAACCCTAACTGGTACTTTTGGTACCTTAACAACCATACCCAGCTCCCTTCCCACCCCTTTTGCCGGAATCTTCCCAATCAAAAATAAAAATATTTTTTTTCTATGGAAATAATCATCGAATTGTAAATCAGAGAGTATTGATCGAATCGAAACCTGCTTTGAACCGAGAAATCGATCGACTAAGTTTTCGTCTGGGCAATCGACTGTGCAGGGCAGCGGAGTAGCGAATGCAAAAAAGAAAAGTGAAACAGAGAGAAAACGGTGGTAGCAACTGTCGTCTTCGTCTTCGTGTCTTCGTCGTCGCCGTTGCCGATTTGTTCGCAAAAGTCGGGGAAAATGAGAAAGCGTGACTACACCCGTAGTTCTTAACCATCCAAACGGGTCGGATCTATGCCAGACATTGTGTCCACGATCCGGATCCGCTTCACAAAACCAGATGTAATTGTTAAAAAAAGCATTCCCAACTTTTATAAAATTTGAAGTATCTACAAGCATGTGGTTTAGCACAACGGGATTTACATGGCCTGTGGCTGTGACATATCTGAATTCTGAAGGCCATTTGAAGTGAATTTTTATTTATTATTTCAAACTATATATATATAATTGAGATCCGAATGTTCTTCCTTTACATGGATTTGTGTTTAATATCACCAAACAAATGAGGGTCAGTTTGGTAGTAGACAACGTCTCCCTCATCGCTAACAAAGTGATCCACTCTGAAGCTTCTCAGTAGAATGCCCACGAGGTGCAGCGGAAGAGGCCCCGACTTGTCAGGTTCTCGGTAGTACTTCCCAAGCACAGGCTTTGCTGCCTTCGTCTGAAGCATGCAACATGGTCCGCAGCAAAGTTATTTGTGTGTTTAGTTCATGGGAATAATTATCACATTTTTATAAATTTTGACGAACTAATTAATAATTCTTGCATTTGATTGCAAAATAAGCGTACATCAGAGAGAGGAGAAAGAACTTACTGCTTCGATAAGATGGTAATGTGGGATCTGGGGAAAGAGATGGTGCATGACATGAGTTCCAGCGTCATGGTGGATAATATTGATCCAACCGTAGTCCCTGTCAATGGTTGTTAATCCTCCTCGCAGGTGGCTCCATTCCTAAAAGATGGAAGAAGGTACTGAGGTGAGCTTGAGATGGAACATGTAAAATTAGGCCTTAGGAATCAACAAGAGCTTTTATCTTCTTGGATCTAGTTAATATTATCACATCAGATGTTTCAGAAATATGTTCTATAGCAATCAACCTACTGCAATCCCACTGAGCAAAGAAATGGTGTACGAATTACCTTGCCTCGGTACCAGGGGAGCTTCTGGCTATGGCCGTGATGCTGCAAATAAGTGACCAAATCTAGGCACATAACAAAAACCTGATCAAAAGAATCGCAGGTTAATAAACTTATGCGATCTTAAATCAGATTTCTAAGCAATTTCTGTTGATAATTTTTTAAAGTCCGTGAATGCACCCACCATATAGGGTAAGCCATACAATTTGAGCATCTGAAGGGGGCCATATAACCAGGATAGACCCACAAGCAAGGCAACCACGGCAGACCAGCACATGGTTGATACCACTACGTCTTGTTCATCTTTAGGATCAAACAAGCTACTACTCGGTAGGAAATGGGAGCCTTCCTTTCCTGGGCTCCTCCACATCTTTTGGATTATAAGAACAAAGAGGAAAAGTCAAGTTAAGACTCTGGAAAGAGACAATTCAATAAATTTAACAGACTCATCACCAGGTATACGGGGAAAGCAAACAAGGGGAATGGTACAGTGAACCGCAACTTTCTGCTCGTTGAATTCAGTTCCTTGTAGATCTTCTCAGGTAACTGCAGCAAAGAAAGACTTCTGAAATGTTGTTTCTTGAGAACAGATTAGAAGGCTAAGAACTTGAGCTCACATCTTTTTCTGAGATTAATAATTACTCCATTTTTTCAAAATTATTATTTGTTCTACCATCGCTAATTTCTCCCCTTCGGTTTTTTGATCCAGGAAACAGGAAAATAATAGTTAAATTGATTGTACCACTCACCGTTAAGTTGTCCTGGGAAATACCATATACTATTGTGCTATGACTGATGAGTGGGCAAGATTTTAGTAGCACAATGGAAACTGAACATTTTGAACCATAAGCAATTCGTGTCTTACATGACTGGGGTAGAGCAGGCGATTGTGCGGTGGCTATAGTATTATCGGTTAGAATTTTGGGACCATAATTATAATTATAAATGTCTAATGTCATCAATTAAAGAAGTCATTGTTTAATGTGATCTAATTTACGATTAAGGAATATGACTTAAGGGTTTAATTGTTATTGTTATGAATAAATTAATGTGAATACCATATGTAATTTCTAATTTGTTGAGGGGCCAAATTAGAAATGAGCAACTTAGGCTTCTATAAATAAGGGTTATGGTCCCAGTTTGCAGATGACGCTTTTGTTTTATTTCCTCATCGACAAAACTCTCTGGATACTAAGGAAGATCTGCAAATTGAAGATCTTGTCCAAATCGACTGCATACTATGGATTCTGGTACGCTTTCGTAATTTTCTGTCTATCCAATTTATAATTTCTTAAAAATTTGAATAGAATGTATAAGTTTTGTGTTGATATTTCTCAACCCAATTTATTCTATCAATTGGTATCAGAGCAATCTATTCCAAATTCTTAGGGAAATAATTTTTTGATTACAAAGTTTTATCTTTGTGTAATCTCGATTTTGGTTCTGGATATATCATCTTGCAATTTTATTTCTGCATCGCAACTTCCACTAGATTCTGGGAAAGTATCGTGGGAGGTTGTTTGTGATCATGTTCCTGGACCGGCGACGACATCCAGGATGGTTGGCAACACGCTGAACTCCGCTTCTTGAGTTTTCTACTCATCGCGAGTGAGCATCGGTGACCAACAGTAGGCTACCAGCGACAACCTCATGTTGGAGGTTGTTTTGCGGGCAGGATAAAGTTTTACAGTTGACCGGAGATACGTCTGTGGCTGTTGAGTTGACTGTGGCCACCTCTCACTGTTTCTGCACAAACAGAAGTCGGCAACCACGCAGGCAAAAGATGACCGGCGTTCCGACATTGAAAAGGTCGGCAACGGTCCTGGTATGTCGTCGGTTGATTGTCGTGGTCGACAACCACGGTTGTGGTGGTTCATGCGGCGTGGAGGCATGATTAATCAGTTGCATGCGACGGTTCATGTGGTTGTGGTTCACGCGACGAAACGTCGATTTTGGGAAGATAAACAGTTGCAGTTTTTCAACATTTACGTGATTAAATTTCAGAAAATGATGCCACGTTTAGGAGAACAGTGGCCACGATGGGAAAAGGATGGCCACGTTTAGTTGTCAGGTGTCATTTCATATTTTATATGACATTAAAAAAAAAACGTGATGATTATATGGGTATAAGTGACCTTCATTATTTTATCCCCTTTAAAATAATCCATTAAATTTTAATTATTTGGATAAAATAATTTAATTAAATTATTTTATAATATTGATTTAAATTTCTTAAATAGATTATATGGGTTCGGTTAATATCTATTATTTTAATTTCAATTAAATTTAAATTATATGTCGTCAAAGTGACCTCTATTATTTGAATTTAATTTTAATTAAAATATTATTGAGATATTAAATAAAGTGTAAATGTATGTATTTATGTGAGTATTAATCGGCCCAAAGGAAGATTTGTACTTACAAATTATACATTTACTTGTGATAATAAACACGTAACAATTATAAGGTTTTATCTGTTATGTTTCATGCATATAATAAATCGATTCAAAGATAGGTTTATTATTTGTCATGCATTATTGTTAGTGTTTGATTATTACAGAAAGAGTACCACTTGCAAATAATATTACTGTCCAAAGACTTGATATTGTTGTTGCACTAGGTATCTTTAGATGGGATTTACCATTTATTTTTGATTAATTCAAAATGAGCATGTTATTTATGTTATAATTCTTGTGTTCTCTTTTCAGCAAATGTTGCTACTATTTCTGCTAACTTAAGTTCAGTACCGATCCTTAATGGTACAAATTTTAAGGATTGGTAGGAGAACATTCTAATTGTTCTTGGCTGCATGGATCTGGATCTTGCGCTTAGGACAGAGCAACCCACTGCTCCTACAGATACTAGTTCCTCTGAACAGAGAGCTAAATATGAGAAGTGGGATCGCTCTAACCGCATGAGTCTTATGATCATCAAGCGCGGCATACCTGAGGCTTTTAGGGGCGCGGTGTCTAATAGTGTCACCAAAGCTACGGAATATCTCGATGAGATTGAAAAACGCTTTGCCAAAAGCGATAAGGCGGAAACAAGCACAATTCTGAAGAACTTGATTTCCATGAAGTATAAAGGCAAGGGAAATATTCGGGAATATATCATGGAAATGTCCCACCTTACATCAAAGTTGAAGGCACTTAATCTTGAATTGTCAGATGGCATGCTTGTGCATTTAGTGCTTATATCTCTCCCGAACCAGTTCAGTCAGTTCCAAATCAATTATAACTGCCAAAGGGAGAAATGAACTCTTAATGAGCTCATTTCATACTGTGTTCAAGAGGAAGAGAGGTTGAAGCAAATCAAGGCTGAAAGTGCATATTTGGCAAGCACCCCTAAAGATAAGGGCAACAAAAGAATGAATGAGGCTACTAAAGATCCTTATGTGAAGAAACGAAAGCAGGATACTGACAACAAAGGTTGTTTCTTCTGTAACAAGCCTAATCATGTCAAGAAAGAATGTCCTAAGTACCATGCATGGCGTGCGAAAAAGGGTATATTTTTTACTTTGGTCTGTTCTGAAGTAAATTTAGCTTCACTACCTAGAAACACTTGGTGGTTAGACTCTGGTGCTACTACTAACATCAGTGTTTCAATGCAGGGTTGCCTGAGCTACCGAAAGCCAACTGATGCTGAAAGATACATTTATGTGGGTGATGGCAAGTCAGTTGAGGTAGAAGCAATAGGGCATTTTAGATTGTTGTTAAGCACTGGTTACTATTTAGACTTAATAGATACTTTTGTTGTACCATCATTTAGACGGAATTTGGTTTATGTTTCTCATTTGGACAAATTAGGTTACTGTTGTTCATTTGAAAATGGTCAGTTCAGTTTATCTATTAATTATACTGTTGTTGGAACTGGTTCACTTATGATTTATGACAATCTATATATATGCTTGATATAAATGCTTCTTATATTGAAACCCTGAATGTGGAATCACGTGGTACTAAGCGTAAATTTAATAATGAAAATTCAGGTGCCTTATGGCACAAACGTTTAGGACACATCTCTAGAAATAGAGTTGAACGACTTGTATCAGATGGAATTTTACATTCCATTGATTTTTCATACTTAAATGTTTGTATTGAATGCATTAAGGGCAAACAGACCAAAAGAAAGAAAGAGGGTGCATATAGAGCTATAGAAGTATTGGAATTGATACATACAGATGTTTGTGGACTATTTCCAACACCTTCTTGGAATGGACAACAATATTTTGTATCATTCATTGATGATTATTCTCGATATGCATACCTATTTCTTATTTATGAGAAGGCTCAAACATTGGACGTTTTCAAATCATTTAAGGTTGAAGTTGAGAACCAACTAAACAAAAGAATTAAGAAAGTCAGATCTGATCGTGGTGGTGAATACTACGATAGATATGACGGTTCAGGTAAACAACGTCCAGGACATTTTGCTCAATACCTAGAGGAGTGTGGAATCGTCCCACAGTACACCATGCCAGGCTCACCAAGCATGAATGGTGTAGCTGAACGACGTAATAGAACTCTTAAGGAAATGGTAAGGAGTATGATTAGTCATTCAACCTTACCAATGCCACTCTGGGGAGAAGCATTAAAGACAACCGCTTACATTCTAAATCGAGTACCCACTAAAGCAGCTACTAAAACACCTTTTGAGCTTTGGACAAGGCGAAAGCCAAGTCTCAAACATTTTCATATTTGGGGATGTCCAGCTGAGGCTAGACCGTATAGGCCACATGAAAAGAAACTGGACTCCAGAACAGTAAGTAGCTACTTTATTGGATATTCTGAGCGATCACGGGGCTATAAGTTTTATGATCCCAAAGTAAAGACCATCTTTGAGACGGGAACTACAACGTTCTTTGAGGATATTGAGTTTGGGGGAAAGAATAAAGTAACAGATCTTGTTTTTGAGGAGGAATGTATTCCCACTACTCTTCAAGAGGAAATGATTTATATTCCTATGATTGCTTCTAATAATGATCAGGATTTTATTCCTGTCAGTGATCAGAATGCAATACCAGAACAACAAGACATTGTTAATCAACTCCCAGAAGAACAAACTCAACAACCTCAAGAACCAGTGCATGTAGAACAAGTGTCTTTACGAAGGTCCACTAGAGAAAGGAGGAGTGCTATTTCGGATGATTACATAGTACTACTTCAAGAACATGAGGAAAATGATGGTATGGCGGAGGATGATCCAATCAACTTTCGTCAAGCCATGCAAGATTCAAATTCTCAAAAGTGGATTGAGGCAATGAATGAAGAGTATAAGTCAATGCAAGATAATAATGTTTGGGAACTTGTCCTATTACCAGAATGTGTGAAGCTCATTGGTTGTAAGTGGATTTTTAAAACCAAACGGGATTCAAATGGTAATGTGGAAAGGTATAAAGCACGTCTTGTAGCTAAAGGCTATACTCAGAAATATGGGATTGACTTTAAAGAGACCTTTTCTCCAGTTTCAACGAAGGATTCTTTAAGGACAATCATGGCACTTGTCGCACACTTTGATATGGAACTTCATCAGATGGATATCAAGATAGCTTTTCTCAATGGAGACATTGAGGAAACAATCTATATGGTGCAACCAGAATACTTTGTATTAGGAGATCCAAAGAGTATGGTTTGCAAACTTAAGAAGTCCATCTATGAGTTAAAACAAGCATCTCGTCAATGGTACCACAAATTTCATCAAATAATAATCTCATTTGGTTTTGAGGTAAATATGGTAGATGATTGTGTGTATCATAAGTTCAGTGGGAGTAAGCATATCTTCCTGGTTTTATATGTTGATGACATTTTGCTTGCCACAAACGATATAGGTATGTTGAACGATACCAAGAGATTTCTATCTAGATATTTTGAAATGAAAGATCTTGGTAACGCATCTTTTGTATTAGGAATCCAAATACACCGAGATCGTTCTCGAGGTATTCTTGGATTATCGCAAAAGAACTATATCGATAAGGTGCTTCAAAGATTTGGCATGCAAGATTGCAAACCAGGTAATAGCCCAGTCGCTAAAGGAGACAAGTTTAGTCTTAAACAATACCCTAAAGGAAGCCTCGAGACTTAAGAAATGCAAAAGATTCCTTATGCTTCAGCTGTAGGAAGTCTTATGTATGCTCAAGTTTGTACGCGTCCGGATATTGCGTACATTGTTGGAGTGTTGGGCAGATATTTAAGCAACCCAGGAATGGATCATTAGAAAGCAGCAAAGAGAGTAATGAGATATTTAAAGAGAACTAGTGATTACATGCTCACATATAAGAGGTCAGATACTCTTGAGATCATGGGATATTCTGACTCTGAATTTGCGGGATGCCAAGATAGCATGAGATCCACTTCAGGTTATGTTTTTCTGTTGGCCGGCGGAGCTATCTCTTGGAGAAGTGCCAAACAGGCATTGACAGCTTCTTCCACCATGGCAGCAGAGTTTATAGCATGTTATGAGGCATCTAATCATGGAATATGGCTGAAAAATTTTGTCACTGGGCTGCGTATTTTGGGAAAGGTTGAAAGACCACTGAAGTTATTTTGTGACAATCGATCAGCTGTATTATATTCTAACAACAATAGGAGCTCGACAAAATCGAAGCACATCGATATCAAGTTCCTTGTTGTGAAAGAAAGAGTACAAAGTGGACAGATTTCGATAGAACACATAGGCACAAACTCCATGATAGCATATCCTTTTACAAAGAGTTTACCACCCAATGTCTTCTATGAGCATACTACTCATATGGGTGTTATTCAATTTGGTGAAATCTAGATCTAGTGGGAGTTTGTACTATATATATGTTTTTTTTGTATATGTTTCGTTATGTTAAAGAAACATATGTATTTGGAGATTATCTGATAAGATATAAAGTTCAATGTTTACTTCATTACACTTTGTATAACATAAGTTAAAGTTTTGATCTCACTTTGGTTATAAGGAGGACCAGTTGAAAATTGACATGAATAGATCACCTTGCATGTAATTTTCATGCCACATATTCATAATTGATCTATGTCATTTGATTATATATGATGTACGTGACCATTGATGGTTTAGTTGTGAAAGATACAACAAAAACTACATTGATCCTATGTTTATATAATTAATGGACGAGATTATTAAGGAAACCTTACAGCTATGATGACAAAAGTTATGAGCTCATTAAGGTTAACATTTATAAGTTTACACATATGGTCCAGTGGGAGATTGTTAGAATTTTGGGACCATAATTGTAATTATAAATGTCTAATGTCATCAATTGAAGAAGTCATAGTTTAATGTGATCTAATTTACGATTAAGGAATATGACTTAAGGGTTTAATTGTTATGAATAAATTAATGTGGATACCATATGCAATTTCTAATTTGTTGAGGGGCCAAATTAGAAATGAGCAACTTAGGCTTCTATAAATAAGGGTTATGGTCCTAGTTTGCAGATGACGCTTTTATTTTGTTTCCTCATCGACAAAACTCTCTGGATACTAAGGAAGATCTACAAATTGAAGATTTTGCCCAAATCGACTGCATACTATGGATTCTGGTACGCTTCCGTAATTTTCTGTCTATCCAATTTATAATTTCTTAAGAATTTGAATAGAATGCATAAGTTTTGTGTTGATATTTCTCAACCCAATTTATTCTATCATTATCCTCCATGAGTTTTATTTCTGCTTCTTTTCCACCATGTTATGGTGTAAACGAAGCACTCAAAAGATAAGGACATCACATGGAAAGAACGAAAAAAAACGTACATTAAGCCACAACATCTATGTTTGCCTAGCAAACCAAGAAACAGGATAATAGTTTGACAGTCTTCCTAATCGTAGGCAGCAACAATCTCAAAGTTAAAGAAAAATAATCTCTCTTTCATTTTTCTTTTAAAGGATTTCCCCCGATCACTGCAGCTAATCCTTTTATTTACTTCACTGAGGCTAAGAGAAATGTGATATTATGGACTATGAAGCACTAGATTGGGAACAGAAATAGAATCAAAATATATATGGAACTTTTACGGGAAGAATAAAAACAATAGAATATAGTGCCATGAAAACACAAATTTTACAATGTTCAAAGCGAGAGAGACAACTACTGACCGGGTGCCAAGCTTCATCCTTAAGTCCACATTCCCATGGTTCTGGTGATGGATCTTGTGGCCAATCCTCCTGGTTTATAAAATAAAAACAATTTAAGATTTTACACATCAGATTCATAGAAACAGAGGTCCATTTGTCGGAACCAGAACAGTCACCATCCATGGTATGGCACTAGAATGCTGGAGTGGAGCAAATGCCCCATCATGTTGTTGAGCCACGTGATGTCGGAGAAGCTTCCATGGCCACTGCCGCCGCAATCCGCGTCGATTAATTAGGTCTAAGTGACTAAGTCGAAATGTAGAATAGGGAAATGGCAAGGGCACTTACCAGTCGTGGCCGAGAACGAAGAGAGCCCAGAACATGATGCCCTGGGCGAACCAATAGAGAGGCCAAAAGGCCCAGCTATCCAGGTAGACGGCGCAGATCGCAAGAGCGGCGATGACGGCGGCGTCTCGGAGGACGTAGCTCATCGACCGCCACGAGTCCTTCACCCAGCAGTGGCCAGGAATGGCGGCTCGGACGTCGCCGATCCGGAACGGCGGAGGTTTTCCTGGATCGGAGTCGCCGAGCGCCAGGACCTCTTCTGCTCCCCCCTTCTCCGGCACTCTACTCATCAGCTTGTCGGACCAGAGCCAGATGCAGAGGAGGAGAGAGGCAATGGGACGGGTAGGGAAGGAGTTCAAGAGCCTGGTCGATGCCCCGCCCATGGCGATCGAGAGGACGATGAGTGAGTCTAGTGTGGTGCGCCAACGGCCGTTGGGCGAAGGTATTTATAGGCCCGCGCTCGCTCACCCCTGCCTCGTACAAAGTCCAGGCTTTCTCTCCACGCGGAGCAAACAAGTCGCTGCCTCCGCTCGTATTTCCCTGAACGCTGTATAGGCACGCGGAGATGAGTGCGTGTTCCACAAAATCCCTTCTCAATAGAAAATCGTACGAAGAAAAATCCCTAAAGTTCATTATCGATCCTCATCACCAGCTTCATAAAATCCCCTCCTCCCGTTGTTTTTTTTTCTTCATGGGAAAAAAAATATTTTCGAGCCAGAGGCGATCGAGAAATTCCTCCTCTTCTTTTCTTGCACGGAACAAATAAAAAATAGAAGTTTCTCGCACAAAACTAAAGTCTGTACAAATTTTTTATCGAGCCACGTGACCGAGGAAAATCTTTATAACATCCTTATCTCTGGGTGCGTAATTAGTTAGAAAGTGATATAAACCCTAAACCCTATATATATATATATATATATATATGGTCACGAGGAAAATCTTTATAACATCCTTATCTCTGGGTGCGTAATTAGTTAGAAAGTGATATAAACCCTAAACCCTATATATATATATATATATATATATATATATATATATATTATAATAAAATTAAAAAAATAATATTTAACCTACCTATACTTTTAGGAGAAAAGATTCACTCTCACTGTATACATATTCACGGTTGGGTCATTCTATAATATACCTTTCTTCATATAATAGGAGATGAATTGTGAAGGACACGCTTTAGACTACAATTTTCATAAAAAAATTTCCATTGTTTTTTCATGAAACAAATAAAAAATAACTCTCATGATATAATTGAGTTGGTTATGAGATACTTATAGAATTGATGAAGGGTTAAATTTTGATAAAGCCCCAGGAATTAACTTTGAATGTGATGACTAATTTAGATTTGCTAATTTACTCCTCTCTTAATAATGTCAGACAGTCGTGGGACGAATTTCACCTTATTACCCAACGGAACAGACAAAAATAGAAACTTCTCACAAGAAATAAAGTCTCTACAAATTTATTATCTAGCCATGTGACCGAGGTTCCCCCTCCCTCCTTGCACGGAACAAATAAAAAATAGAAGCTTCTCGCACAAAATAAATCTGTAAATTCATTATCCATCCATGACTGAAGGAGTTCTTCATTAAATTCCTTCTGTTTTTTTCTTGCACGGAAGAAAATAATAGTAATAGAAGTTTCTCACATTGAAATAAAGTCTGAACAAATTCGTTATCAAGCGCTAAAAAGAGTTATTTATAAAATTGTTCTTTTTTTTTTCTCTCATGGCACGTACCAAACAAAAAACAACGAAAGTTTTGGCTGAAATCAAAATTATATTTTCATTCTTGCATAGATAAGTAATTCTCTCTCATTGCACTTTTCACCCAAGCGAAATTTGTATATTCAGTCTCGAACCACAAAATTGCACTAAAATATTTAATATCTTTTATTATAGTTTAAAAAATTATAGAAAAATATAATAGCATAATTTTGTTTATTATGTTAAATTGATAGTAAAATAAACAATATGATGAATTCAATTATGTCTATTATTTCTTATTTTAAATTTATGATAAGGCAAATTTTATGATGCCATACTTAATTAATCTTTTTCTGATATAGAACAATTTAGTATATTGTGTAAGCAATTGTTTAATTTTAATTCCAAGATGTCTAAATTCAGTAGATAATTGATGTCAGTTACGTATAAATTTAGGGCTGCAAGCGAATCGAGCCGGCTCGCGAGCTTTTCGAACCGGCTCGAAAGATATTCGATTCGTATTCGAATTTATCGAATTCGAGCCGAATTTGAACATGTTCGATAAGATTTCGAACCAAATTCGAATCTATAATATTTTGTTCGAATACTCGCGAGCTTTTGTATAATTTTATTATATATTTATTATTTTCTAATATGTTATTCAATACATGTATTATAATGGTTTTAAAACTTCGAATTTGATGAGTACGATTCTGCACTCATGCTTAATGGGTTAAAAAATTACGGGTTAATGGATTATGGGTTAGTGAATAATAGTTTATATTTATATTATAACTCAATCCTTTTACAAAGCAAACCCTAATCTTTCCACGAAGGAATTCAGATGGCGGCGGAAGATAGCTAGGGTTCCTGGAATGCGATTGCGTTTCAAGTGCAATTCCGAAGAGTGTTGAAGTTGAAGAATGAAGATGATAAGGTTGTGCGACTGTGCTTTAAGTGCTTAAGATCTAGAGCTGGTGTTGGAGATGGAGAAGGCGCCGGGGGACTGCCTCTTTTGCGTTATCGACGTTGAGAGTCGAGACTCGAGGGCTTCTGGTGGCTCTACTGTCTCCCCTCCCCCTCTGCTAGAAGATCAAGTGCAACTTCTTTTGTTGTCACTGCGGTGCCTACTGCCTTTTCTGCGTTACCGGCGTTGAGAGCTCCTAGTGGCTCTGCTGCCTCCCCCTCTGTCGGAAGATCAAGCGTAACTTTTCTTGCTTTCTCTGCTCTTGCCAAAGTCCACATACTACTTGTGCTTGGAAAAACCTAAGATGTATGTCTTTTTCCCTTCAATCTCTAATTTTTCTTTGAAGTACATATATGAATTCAACCCTTTTCATAGTTGTTTTTATCCTTTTTTTTTTTTAAGGAATTATTTTCTTTTTTTTTTCCTTTAATCTATCTGCTTGTTTTTTTCTTAAAGAAATAGTTGTTAAATATTGATTTTTAATGCAATAGTTGTTGAATTTGATACCTTTAGAGTTACAATTTTACATATTTAAATACAGTAATATTTCCATGTAAGTTATTTGTGTAATTTATGTTTTATTCTTGAAGATATGTTGATTAGGATTTAGGATACTTTGAATAATTTATTGCATTGTTAATATTTTTTAGTTATATTTTCTCTTTTGATTTTCAAAGATATGGCTGATTCTGTTCCAACAGCAAATTCAGTTATTCAAGCTTCATTAGAGTCTAATGAAATCTCTGAACAAATAATAGATAAAGGGGATAGTGTGACTAACAATTTGATTGAGGATGGTAATTTGCTTCACAAGTCAAAGAAACAAAAGAGGTCTCTAGTATGGTCAGACATGATTGAGGTTGAGGATCCAAAAGGCGATAAGTACAAGTGTAAACATTGTGATCTCTTCCTTGCAAAAATGAAGTCAGGCACTACAACACACTTAAGACGACACTTGGATCACTGTACTAAACACTTGGAGTCTAAAAAGAAACTTGAAGATAAACTCAAACAACAACTATTGTTAGGCTTCGAAAGTGTTGAAACGACTATGTCACCTTTATTAGTTGATGGGAATTTTTGTATGGAACGAATGAAAGAAGAAGAAGCTGCGTCATGGATCCTAATGCATGAACATCCATTTACATTATTAGAAGAAGAAGGTTTTAATATGTTTTGTAGACGTGGAATGCCTGAGTGGACCCGTATATCACGAACAACAGCAAAAAAGAGTTGTTTTGCAATATATGAAGTCGAGAAAAAAAATTACATGGTTTGCTGAAAAATGTAACAAAGATCAGTCTCACGACAGATTTATGGAAGTAAAAAAAAAAAAAATCAAAAAATAGAGTACATGGTTATCAGTGATCATTGGATTGACTCTTCATGGAAATTGAATAAATGTGTTCTTAATTTTTTTTCATATTCCTCCTCCTCGCGGTGGTCCTCAAATTTCAGATATCCTTTTAAAGTGTGCAAGAGCATGGGAAATTGAAAATAAGATATATATTGTTTCTGTAAATAATGCAAGTGCTAATGATGTTGTAATTAAATATATGAAGCAAGATTTCTTGAAAATTAATACAAATCTGATTTATGGGGGGGGAATTATTCCATGTTCGGTGTTGTGCACATATTTTAAATCTTATAGCTCAGGATGACCTCAATGAAATTAAGGATATTATTCATGTAATTCGTCAGAGTGTAGATTTCATTAGAAGAACAGATGCTAGACTCATTCAATTTGCTGAAATTGTGAAACAATTGAAGTTACAAGAAAGAAAATTGGTTGATGATTGTAAGACAAGATGGAATTCAACTTATGAGATGTTGAGAACAGCAATTGCTTTTAAAGAAGCAATTTCAAGATTTAAAGATCATGAACCTAGCTACACTCATTGTCCAACAGAAGATGATTGGGAGAAATTGCATAAAGTATTTTCAATTTTGAAAGTACCCTATGAGGCAACCAAAATTATTTCTGGAACTGAATATCCTACTGCCAATCTTTTTCTAAATGAAGTATATCGAGTAAAGGTAATCTTGGATGAGAAATCTTGTGATGAAGAAGAGTTTATTAGAAAAATGGTGCAAAAAATGAAGGGAAAGTTTGATAAATATTGGGGTGAATGCAATTTATTAATGACTGTTGGTTTAGTTTTGGATCCTATATGCAAAATGCGAGTACTTGAATTCACTTTTCCTAAACTTTATAACTCATTTGAATCAGAAAATAATATTAAAGAGGTGCAAAGGCTTTTGTATGCAATTTATAAGGAATATTCAGATGCTGCTATTGAAAAGCTTTAAGGATCAAAAAGTAATTCTGAATCTCAAGATAGCAATACCTCAATTCAAAGTAATAGAGAACATACTACGTTTTCTTCTGGATGGACTGAATTCTCTTCTTATTTAAAATAAATTGAAATGGTACAACTTGAAAAATCTGGGCTAGATGTGTATCTAGAGGAAGGGTGTCATAGACATAATCCAAATGATGCATTCAATGCTTTTGGTTGGTGGTGTTGGGACCGAAAAGTAGCTAGAGGAGGAGGGGTGAATAGCTCGTTGCGTGCTTCGTGGTTGGCGTTGCTTGTTTCTTCAAAGATGTGCAGCGGAAATACAAGAAACAACTATGATCCGGTGGTGAGAATCCGAAACCCCATAACGAGGGGTCAACGCCACGGGGAGGTCAAAGGGCCCAGTGGCCCGCCGGAGAAGGACGAGCCGATCGGACTTGGAAGAAAGGGACATCTGGTAGTAAAAGGCACCCTGGTAGGGACTAGGGTTCCGACGCTCAAATGAAACGGTACATAATGGCCGAGCGGAAGAACGTGCCGCCCGGCCGGCGCGGGGAATTAAGGTCGTCCGGACGGCGTTCTTCGCCAGGCCGGCCGGACGGACGTCCCGGCCGGGCGGTGGGTAAAAGACGGGAACATCTTCTGACAGCCGTCAAGTCGTATGGCTACGTCATACTCCTAATCTGACAACGGGGTGTCCTGTTGTCCCATCGAAGGCATGTTCGGACTGTAGCAGTATGGTGTCAGGTAATCTCTCTGACAAGTGCATACCAAGGTATGGGTTGCTGACACGTATGCACCTCGGTGGACGTGCATTAGTTCCTTCCCCACCCTATATAAAGAGCCTCTTACTTCTCAAAAGGTACACATAATACAAGCTTGGCAGCCACTTTTTCCACCACTTACCTGACTTGAGCGTCGGAGGGTCGCCGCCGGGAATCCCTTCCCGGCTCGACTTTTGTGCAGGATCGCCGGAGCTTCGTTCGACCAAGCCGGAGATCCACTCCATCGACTAGGATCGCGCCACGTGCCCAGCGTCCTTTGGTTAGGCGATTCGGACAGGATCAATTTGGCGCCGTCTGTGGGAACGCTCCTGCATCCGATCGAAAACAATGGACGAGGCTAGACGACAACACGCGGTGACACTTTCTACTGAGGAACTCGACGCTCTGATCGAGATAAGGGCCGCCAAGCTTGTGGAGCAAAAACAGAAAGCCGCATCCGAGCGGCCGGAGCAGCAAGCAACCTCAGCATCTGGTGGCCGAGCGGAAGCACCACCTGCCACCGTCGCATTTCATCGGGCTCTGTTCCGCACCCCTGAAGTCGTACCAACTCACAGAGATAGGGGGTCTTCTTCGGATGAAATGCCTAGACGAGATGATAGGAAGGGGAAAGCCCCCCGAGCGGAAGCATCGCCCGAGCGGATCAATCGCCAATTTTCAGAGGCTATTTTACGAGACCCTCTGCCCAAGCATTACGTACCTCCGACGATCGGCGAGTATAATGGGACAACCGACTCAGATGATCATCTGGGTAAGTTTGATAACACGACAACCCTCCATCAATACACAGATGGAGTAAAGTGTCGAATTTTTCTTACCACTCTCTCGGGATCGACCCAACGGTGGTTTCGAAGGCTGCCGGACGGATCCATCACCAGCTTCAAGGACTTCCGAACGGCCTTCCTCCACCACTTCGCCAGCAGTAGACGCTACCAGAAAACAAGCGTTAGCCTGTTCGCCATCAAGCAGGAAGCCCGTGAATTACTCCGAGCTTACATTCAGCGATTCAACCAAGTGGCGATGGACATTCCAACGGCCACCTCGGAAACTATGATGAATGCCTTCACACAAGGCCTAGTGGATGGAGATTTCTTCCGATCGCTCATCCGAAAGCCGCCCCGAGACTATGATCACATGCTACACCGGGCGAATGAATACATCAATGTGGAAGAAGCGCAAGCAGCTCGGAAAAAAGAAACTCCAGCCGAGCGACCTCCTCCGTCCGAGCGGAAACAATCTGCTACTCATCAGCCGCCCAGAGGACCCAAGGCTGAAGTAATCCGATCCCCCCACGTTAGGTCCCAGGTGCAAGAGGTAGCTGCCGCTCGACCCAAGATAAAGAAGAGATGGATCCCGATGTTCTGCTCCTTCCACCGGACGGATACCCACAACACAAGGGATTGTCGAAGTCTTCCCTTCGTGGCTCATCCTGTGCCTCGGAACGCCGGACGACGGTCTCCCTCAGTCGACAGGCGACAAAGAGCTAATGAAGTCGATCGGACGCGAGCTGATAGACGACAACGACAGACTCCCGATCGGCATCATTCTCCAAGGAAGGAGAATCGCCGAGCGTCCAGAGAACGGTCCCGACCGTCCGCTCGGGAAGAGGAAAATAGAAACAATACTTCCCGAGGCGAGATCAACGTTATTGCTGGCGGGCCGACCGGAGGAGACTCCAACCGAGCTAGAAAGGCAAGCGCCCGGCAGCTCCAGATTCATGCAGTTGGCTGTAGCCGAGAACGAGCGGAAGGACCCGAAATTAGTTTCGGGCCCGGGGACTTGGAAGGAGTTGAAGTACCCTACGACGATGCTCTACTCATCAAAGCGGTAATAGCCAATTACACTATTCATCGCGTATTTGTTGACACAGGGAGCTCAGTCAACATCATATTCAAGAGGGCGTTCGATCAGCTGCAAATTGATCGAGCCGAGCTGCTACCTATGACGACTCCGCTCTACGGGTTCACGGGTAACGAAGTTCAGCCGGTCGGCCATATTCGGCTGGCTACCTCGCTGGGAGAAGAGCTGCTCAGGAGGACAAGAACAATAAACTTCGTGGTGGTGGACTCTCCCTCGTCCTACAACGTCATTTTGGGACGACCGGCGCTCAGCGAATTCCGGGCGGTCGTCTCAACTTTTCATCAGAAGATCAAGTTTCCCGTGGAGGACCAAGTGAGAGAAGTACGAAGAGATCAGCTAGCAGCTCGGCGATGTTACATTTAGATGGTCCGAGCAGAAGCCAATTCCGCTCGGAAAACGCCCCGCATTGAGGTAAACGTCATCATCGAAAAGCCACCCACTTTAATTTATGAAGAAAAAGAGGAAGTGCAAATTCACCCCACCCGATCGGAGGCCACAACCTTCATTGCGTCCGATCTGGAGGAGAAGCAGAAAGAGGAGCTGATCCAATGCCTTAGAAGAAATCATGATGTCTTCGTCTGGTCGACACATGAGCTGCCCGGAGTTTCGCCGAGCATCGCGCAGCACGAGTTACATGTCCGACCGGACACTCGGTCAATAAAGCAAAGAAAAAGAGATTTCAGCGCCGAGCAGAATGTCATCATCCGGGCGGAGGTGGAAAAGCTTCTGGAAGCCGGTCATATACGCGAGGTGCAGTTCCCAAGCTGGCTGGCAAACGTGGTATTAGTCTCCAAGCCGGGCAACAAATGGAGAGTGTGCATAGATTTTCGGGATCTTAACAAAGCCTGCCCGAAAGATTTTTATCCTTTGCCCCGGATAGATCAGCTGGTGGACTCTACGGCTGGCTGCGAATTAATCTGTATGCTCGATGCCTACCAGGGCTATCACCAAGTGCCGCTCGCCCGTGAAGATCAAGAAAAAGTCAGCTTCGTGACGGCCGACGACACTTATTGCTACAATGTGATGCCGTTCGGATTGAAAAATGCGGGAGCCACATATCAGCGCTTGATGAATAAAGTATTCAGAGAGCAGATCGGGCGGAACCTAGAAGTTTATGTGGACGACATTCTCATCAAATCCGTCCGAGCGGCAGATCTCTTCAAAGACATGGAGGAAACCTTCCGAACGCTGCGCAAATATGGAGTCAAGCTAAATCCTCAGAAGTGCCTGTTCGGAGTAAAAGAGGGGCGTTTTCTGGGGTACATAGTGACCGAACGGGGAATCGAAGCAAATACCAGCAAGGTAAAAGCTCTACAAGATATGCCGCCTCCAAGAAATACAAGGGAGGTGCAGCGTTTGACCGGTTGGATAATCGCTCTGTCTAGGTTCATCTCCAAAACCGCCGACCGGAGCCTTCCTTTTTTCAAGATTTTACGCAAAGCTACAAAATTTCACTGGGACGAAGAATGCGACCGGGCGTTCGAAGATTTGAAGGCATACATGAACTCCCTCCCGGTATTAGCCAAGCCGATTGCGGGTGAGCCACTTCATATGTACTTGTCTTCAACCGAGCATGCAATCGGCTCAGCCTTAGTGAGGTCGAGCGGAGAAGAGCCTGTGTATTTCCTTAGTCACATTTTAAAAGATGCTGAATCTCGCTATACCGGGCTCGAAAAGCTAGCTTTCGCTCTGGTTCTCGCCGCTCGGCGCCTTCGTCCATACTTCCTGGCGCACACAATCGTTGTCAAAACCAATAGCCCGCTCGGACGTGTGCTACTAAATCCAGAAGCATCCGGACGGCTCATCAAATGGACGACGGAGTTGAGTGAATTTGACATCCAATACCAGCCCCGCTCGGCGATCAAAGCTCAATCCTTGGCCGATTTTGTGACTGAAGTGCAAAGGCCGGAGCCAGAAGCTATGTGGAGAATATATGTGGATGGGTCGTCCACACGGCTCGGAAGCGGGATTGGGATATTGTTACTCTCCCCTCAAGAAGAGAAGATGCACTTATCCGTCCGGCTGGATTACAAAGCTACCAACAATGAAGCAGAATACGAGGCCCTCATAGCTGGCTTGCAGGCAGCACGGCATGTGGGAGCCGGTCGGGTCACTCTTCACTCGGATTCGCAGTTGGCCGCTCAGCAGCTCTCTGGTACCTTCGAAATCAATAGCGCTCGACTCAAGCTCTACGCTGAAGCCTTCGAGAAGTTCAAGGCTGATTTTGGAGAAGTTATTGTACAGAAGATACCCAGAGCATAAAATCAAGCAGCTGATGAGTTAGCCAAGCTCGCGAGCTCAATAACGCCGGTCGCCATTCAGCAATCAATTGAAAAAGTACTGTTAGTAGCGCACCTCGACCGGATGGAAGGCCTTACATTTCCAAGCGACTGGCGGACACCCATCATAGAGTTCCTCCGCTCGGGTGCCACACCATCCAGTGAGTATGAAGCCTGGCTGCTAAGAAGGAGGGCCGGTCGGTTCACACACATCGGCGATCAGCTTTACAAGAAAGCTTTCTCTCGCCCATTGCTGAAATGCGTGAGCTCGGAGGACTCGGCCTACATCCTCCAGGAAGTACATCAAGGATCATGCGGGGGGCATCCGGGCGGCCGCTCGTTGGCCAAGAAGATCCTCTTGGCCGGGTACTTTTGGCCAACTTTATAAGCAGACGCCGCTCGGACAGTATCTACATGCCTTTCGTGCCAGAAATATCATAACTTCTCCCACCGACCGACCGAAGAAATGAAGGCATCAACCGTTTCATGCCCGTTCGATCAATGGGGAATGGATATTGTCGGTCCATTTCCGATGGCGACCGGGCAGAGGAAATTTTTACTAGTGGCGGTCGACTATTTTTCCAAGTGGGTGGAGGCCGAGCCGCTGGCAAAGATCACCGAACAGATGGTTAAAAAATTCATCTGGCAACACATCATCTGTCGATTCGGCATCCCTCGCCGATTGGTTTCCGACAACGGGCGGCAGTTCACAGGGAAGGTGCTAGAGGATTGGTGTAAAAGCTACGGCATCGAACAACACTTCACGTCAGTGGCCTATCCTCAGAGCAACGGTCAAGCCGAAGTGGCCAATCGGGAAATCCTTCGTATTTTGCGTGCTCGGCTCGACCATTTGGGAGGAAGTTGGCCGGATGAAGTGCCGGGCGTCTTGTGGGCCATCCGGACAACGCCAAAGGAAGGGACGGGCGCCACACCGTTCCATTTGGTGTACGGTGGCGAGGCAGTCATTTCGGTGGAAGTCGGCGTTGAGTCCGTCCGGATCCAGAGCTATGATGATGGCAACGCCGAACGGAGGGACATGGAGCTGGATTTGGTCGAAGAGGAGCGAGCCAAGGCGTCCGTTCGGCTGATGGCATACCGGCAGCGGATGAAGCAGAACTACAACCGTCGAGTAATCCTCAGATCATTCCAGGTCGGCGATCTCATCTGGAAGAAAGTCAAGCCGGTCGGCGACGTAGGCAAACTGGAGGCACCGTGGGCAGGCCCCTTCAAATTTATTGAAAAGCTCCACTCGGGAGCCTATTATTTGGAAGATGAAGCCGGGCGGCAGCTAGATCGACCGTGGAGTGCAAATCATCTCCAGCCTTATCGAGCTGGATGAAAGGTGCACGAATGTAATCCATTTTTGTGTATATGCTAGTCGCCTATATACTTGTAATGCAGGAAGCAAAAAGATGAAAACACATTGAGCATCTTCCGCCGAATGGCTTACTACGTGAAGGCCCTGTGCCGTTCGGCCGGAGGTGAATTATCCGAGCCCAGCGCTCTAAAAGTGAAGGCCCCCGAGCCGATCGGCCGGTAGGTTTATATGTTTAAAGACTTGTAAGCAAATAATCCGTGCTGTTCGGCCGGGCATAAATATTGTTCAAGCACGGGATATGATACGAAGGCCCAGTCCGTCCGGCATGGTAAGGAGTTAGCCTTGAAAGGCCGACGAGCTCCATCGCTAAAGATCGAGAGCCGCGCCGACCGGCTATAAATATCCGCGCCGTCGAGCTCCGACGTTAAAGATCGAGAGACGAGCCGGCGTCTATAAACGTCCGAGCGGAAGGCCGACGAGCTCCGTCGCTAAAGATCGAGAGCCGCGCCGACCGGCTATAAATATCCGCGCCGTCGAGCTCCGACGTTAAAGATCGAGAGACGAGCCGACGTCTATAAACGTCCGAGCGGAAGGCCGACGAGCTCCGTCGCTAAAGATCGAGAGCCGCGTCGACCGGCTATAAATATCCGCGCCGTCGAGCTCCGACGTTAAAGATCGAGAGACGAGCCGGCGTCTATAAACGTCCGAGCGGAAGGCCGACGAGCTCCGTCGCTAAAGATCGAGAGCCGCGCCGACCGGCTATAAATATCCGCGCCGTCGAGCTCCGACGTTAAAGATCGAGAGACGAGCCGGCGTCTATAAACGTCCGAGCGGAAGGCCGACGAGCTCCGTCGCTAAAGATCGAGAGCCGCGCCGACCGGCTATAAATATCCGCCTCGTCGAGCTCCGACGTTAAAGATCGAGAGACGAGCCGGCGTCTATAAACGTTCGAGCGGAAGGCCGACGAGCTCCGTCGCTAAAGATCGAGAGCCGCGCCGACCGGCTATAAATATCCGCGCCGTCGAGCTCCGACGTTAAAGATCGAGAGACGAGCCGGCGTCTATAAACGTCCGAGCGGAAGGCCGACGAACTCCGTCGCTAAAGATCGAGAGCCGCGCCGACCGACTATAAATATCCGCGCCGTCGAGCTCCGACGTTAAAGATCGAGAGACGAGCCGGCGTCTATAAACGTCCGAGCGGAAGGCCGACAAGCTCCGTCGCTAAAGATCGAGAGCCGCGCCGACCGGCTATAAATATCCGCGCCGTCGAGCTCCGACGTTAAAGATCGAGAGCCGCGCCGACCGGCTATAAATATCCGCGCCGTCGAGCTCCGACGTTAAAGATCGAGAGACGAGCCGGCGTCTATAAACGTCCGAGCGGAAGGCCGACAAGCTCCGTCGCTAAAGATCGAGAGCCGCGCCGACCGGCTATAAAAATCCGCGCCGTCGAGCTCCGACGTTAAAGATCGAGAGACGAGCCGACGTCTATAAACGTCCGAGCGGAAGGCCGACGAGCTCCGTCGCTAAAGATCGAGAGCCGCGCCGACCGGCTATAAATATCCGCGCCGTCGAGCTCCGACGTTAAAGATCGAGAGACGAGCCGGCGTCTATAAACGTCCGAGCGGAAGAGTTTTAAAGAACACTTAGTTGTGACGAAGGAAAAATTTCTTGCCAAAATAAAAAGCGAAAGGAACAGAAGATTATCTATTATGCAAGCCAAGAAAGTCATTACAGAGATAAGCAGGGCCGAACGGCGGGAATTCAAAAAAAAAAAAAAAAAAAAAAGTTTACAAAAACGCTCCTCACACATCAAAATCAAAAAGAGCGTCGGGGATGGTGTCCATCACGCTCGCTAGATCCTCGGGGGGGATGGTCAGCTCGGCAGGCAGGTGACCTTTGGTCTTCAGATAGCCCACCGTCGCCTTGATCGCCTCCTCGAAAGTGAGGGATATCTTGTCGGTAAACTTCTCTCCGAAGTCTTCCGAGCGGAGGAACGCTTTCCTCACTTCATCCGAGCGGGCCGACTCCCTCTCTTGGTATTCCTTGAGCGCGGCGTGGGCGGCATCACTGGCAGCTTGAAGCTCCTTCAAGTCCCCATCAAATCTCTGGAGATCACCTGAGCGGCTCTCCTTCTCGATGATCAGCAGGGCGTCCAAATCTTTGATGCGCTGCTCCAGCCCCCTGATCTCCACCTTCATGCGACCCATATCATTGATGGCTTGTTGCTTCCGAGAGGTCGCCGTTTTGATCTCCTTATCCCGTTGTTTGAGCATCGCCTCAAGCCGAACGACCTTGCTCGTCAAATCGGATGCCCTTTTCCGCTCGGCATCCAGCAGTTTTTGGGACTTCTCCAGAGCGGCCGTCGACTGCCCATTATCCCCCGCAGCTTTTTATTTTTTCAACTCGTCTTCCAGTTCGGCTAATCGATCGCTAATAGCGATCTGCTCCACCCAGTTCTGCCAGCAAATGTGCGCAGGTTAAAGAACTTAATTCGAATATGCAAACAAAGAAAAGGAGAACATACCCCGGTGGTCTGCTGGAGGTTGCTGTCACCGAGCTGCCCGGGAGTCATCTTGGCTATTCGACGCCGAGCATCTATCCAAGCTTGTGCGAGAGGGCCCGTCAGGGTAATCTGCTGCTCGGGGACCACTGGCCGATCAGCAGCAGCCATGTACGCCTCTGAGGGGAGGCGCAGAACGGTCTTTATTAAGTTCGAGCCGCTCGGCTCGCTCTGAGAAGTACCGGCCTTACCGGTGAATGAGGAAGGAAGCTCGCCCAAACGCCTGATACGGCGCAAAGTTCTTGAAGGGCTGGAGGACGGCACCTCAGAGCTGGCCCTCGGAGAACCCTGAGGGGTCGGGGTACTCTCGAGGGAAACCGTCCCGGACAGCACCGGTGCACCCACGCCCCGCTCGGGTTGGGGCTCATCAGGTGTAGAGGCAGGGGCGGACTCTGGTCGTCGGCGTTTCCTAGTGCGCAGCGGCACATCATCGGCCGAACGGCCCTCCACCTCAGCTTCAGTGGGAGGTTCTATGTCGTCGGCGGCCTCATCATGAGGGGCGGGGGCGTCTGAGGCTTCGGGGACAGTTGGTGCCCCCTCACCTTCTTCGCCGACCGGATCAGCCGGAGCAAGGCCCCGTTCGGCGGCCTCCTTGTTCGTCACCGCCTCAATCTGAGCGGCCTTCAGTTTGAGCTTCTCGGTAGCTTTGGCGCGCCACATGACTTCAGCTGCAGGAGCAAAAAATAAATCAGTTAGAACAAAACAAATGGGAAGATAAGGAAACTTACTCATGCTGCAGGGCAGATCGGTTGTGGTAGAGGACAAGCCGAATATGTGCATTACTCCCGGGAGGAGTAGCTTGTCAATATGATAGCGCTGGCCGACTAGCCGGTCGGCTGCATGAAGGTAGGCCGCGTCACCTCTAAATTTGCCGAGCTCCGGTTGCGATGGCATCGCCGTCTGCCACTTGGTGCGAAAAGTTGGCCGTTCGGGAAAACGTATATAGAAAAAATGCTCCTTCCAATGTTTGTTGGAGCTCGACATATTATCAAAAAGGACGAAACCTATCCTAGACTGGAAAACAAAGGTGCCCCACTCGGCTTGCTTGGGATAAAAAAAAGTAGTGGAAAGTTTTTGGTTCTAAGGGGATGCCGTTCAGTTTGAATAAAATTATCACTCCGCTCAGCAACCTAATAGAGTTGGGAACTACCTGGTCGAGCGGAATGCGGAAATAATTGCAAACTTCTAAGAAAAACTTGTGAGGTGGAAAACGCAGTCCGGCCAGAAATTGGTCTCGGAAGAAAACAACAGTGCCGGGCGGCGGATCGTGAGGCCGATCGGCCGGTGTGGCTAACACTATTTGGTAGTCGATCGGCAGGTCATAGGCTCGAGTGAGGCGCAAGGCGTCCTCCTCGTCGAACCGGCTTTCCATGTTCGAGTACCAAAGACCCGGAGCACCGCCGGTCGGCTGCGAGGTGCTAGTCATGGTCGACAAATAAGGATACGGGACCAAAAGGGAAAGTTCAAGCAAGGAATGGAGGGAAATCGACTGAAGGAGACGATTAGCAGAAAGAAGAAAGCGTCAGGAGCGAGAAAAAGGGTCTTACAAGCGAGGGAGATGGTCGGAAGAAGCCGTATGGTCGCCGGAAAGTCTGAGCACAAGGTCGCCGGCGAAAGGAGGAGCAACAGGTGTCTGGAAACGAGGAGGACGAAATGCGGTGGAAACAGAGTCGAGGGCTTTATATCGCCGCTCGGGAGCAATCTCCACCGTCCGATCCAGGTCATTGATATCGAGGTTGTCATCTAGCCGTCCATTTCAAATGGAGGTTGTCCCATTCGAAGTGACGCAACCGCCATACGCTGACAAACGCACGATCGCCACGTGTCAGCCGGTTACTAGCCGCATTTAATGAGCTCCCCTTTACCGTGCGCAGAGCACGTGATGGGCAGTATGGGAGAACAGCGGACGTGGATTCCAAGAAAACACAAGGCACAGATCATATCGCCGGACGGATAGATACTGCCGAACGGATAAGCATCCTTATGCCTGGCCGAGCGGCTAATGCAATGAGCATTGCTCAGTCAGATTGGCAGTCCAGTCAGTCGGACTTCGTCTCCTTCGACTAGACTCGAGGGGAAGGCAAGTGATCCGGTGGTGAGAATCCGAAACCCCATAACGAGGGGTCAACGCCACGGGGAGGTCAAAGGGCCCAGTGGCCCGCCGGAGAAGCACGAGCCGATCGGACTTGGAAGAAAGGGACATTTGGTAGTAAAAGGCACCCTGGTAGGGACTAGGGTTCCGACGCTCAAATGAAACGGTACATAATGGCCGAGCGGAAGGACGTGCCGCCCGGCCGGCGCGGGGAATTAAGGCCGTCCGGACGGCGTTCTTCGCCAGGCCGGCCGGCCGGACGTCCCGGCCGGGCGGTGGGTAAAAGACGGGAACATCTTCTGACAGTCGTCAAGTCGTATGGCTACGCCATACTCCTAATCTGACAACGGGGTGTCCTGTTGTCCCATCGAAGGCATGTTCGGACTGTAGCAGTATGGTGTCAGGTAAGCTCTCTGACAAGTGCATACCAAGGTATGGGTTGCTGACACGTATGCACCTCGGTGGACGTGCATTAGTTCCTTCCCCGCCCTATATAAAGAGCCTCTTACTTCTCAAAAGGTACACATAATACAAGCTTGGCAGCCACTTTTTCCACCACTTACTTGACTTGAGCGTCGGAGGGTCGCCGCCGGGAATCCCTTCCCGACTCGACTTTTGTGCAGGATCACCGGAGCTTCGTTCGACCAAGCCGGAGATCCACTCCATCGACTAGGATCGCGCCACGTGCCCAGCGTCCTTTGGTTAGGCGATTCGGACAGGATCAAACTACAACAATGCTAACAAATGGATTTTACTTGGTATCCACCTCACAAGAGGTGACTAATCCAAGGATCCACACACTCACGCACCCTCCACTATGAATAAACTCCTTTATGGTAACTACCAAAGGCGGAGAAGCCCTACAATCTCTCTATACAAGAAGAAAGCAAAGGGAAAAACAAATATAAGAAATCTTACAGGTTTTACAACCGAAAACCCTAACCCTAGCTTCTCCTTCTTGTTGTGTTCTCGCCTCTTGACTTGGATGTCTCTCCAAGATCCTTCAAGAACTGGCGATCTGAACCTCAGGAGATGCTGTGGAGTCGCTGGTGAAGATCGGAGATGAATCGTGTAAGCGCTCCCGATGGAATCAAACGCCTGCAGCTATAAACGACGCCAACGGTCGGATCCCGATCGATTGGATTGCTCCCAATCGATCGGGGAGGCTTTGGATCGATCAACCGATCGATCCAGAGTGCCTCTGTGCTCTCTGGAATAGCCTGGATCGATCGGCTGATCGATCCAGGGCTTATCGCGCACAAACAGCATCTCTCAATCGATCCACTCTCAATCGATCCACTGATCGATTGGACCTCTGGATCGATCCACGGATCGATCCAAAGGGGTTCTGTTCGTGGGGACTCACTCGATCGATCAGCTGATCGATTGGGCATGATCTAATCGATCGGCTGATCGATCTAGATCTGCTGGATCGATCGGCTGATCGATCCAGATCTGCTGGATCAATCGGCTGATCAATCCAGATCTGCTAGATCAATCAGCTGATCAATCCAGATCTTGGTTTTTGCCCAAAAGCAAGTCCAAAGCCCCCTAAACCAACATCCAGTCAACCATGACTTGTTGGTACATAAAACCTAGCATCCGGTCACCCTTGACCAGCTATGACTCTCTCACCAAGTGTCTGGTCAATCCCTTTGACCCACTTGGACTTTTCCTCATAGTGCCAAGTATCCGGTCACTCCCTTGACCTACTTGGACTTTTTTCTTCCTCGTGCCAAGTATCCGGTCAATTCCTTTGACCTACTTGGAATTTCACTAGATGTCTGGTCAACCTTGGCCCATCTGGATTTCCCCGTGCCTAGCTTCACTCACCAGGACTTCCCTTTTGCCTAGCTTCACTCACTAGGACTTCTCTTCTGCCTGGCTTCACTCACCAGGTCTTTCACCTAGCTTCACTCACTAGGATTTTCACCTGGCTTCACTCACCAGGATTTTCACCTAGCTTCACTCACCAGGATTTTCCTTTTGCCTAACATCCCAGTTAGGACTTCCCAGTCAAGTATCTGGTCAACCTTGACCTACTTGACTCTTCTTCAAACAACCTGATCAGACCTTGATCAGAGGGGAATTGCACCAACCAATCTCCCCAAATGAACAACTGCACCTGCACTTGTCCATATAATCGAAGTCTTGTATTATCAAACATCGAAACCCAAACCAAGACTCAAGCTTGGTCAACCAGGTCAACCTTGACCTGAGGGATATTGCACCAACAGGTGGAAGCTCAATACATACAAATTTCCAGTGTTGTCAACTTTGGCTAGAGATATATTAGCAATACCCATTTCCACAGTAGTTTCAGAGGCAACTTTTAGTGTTGGAGGTCGTGTTATTGACAAGTATCGTGCTTCTTTAGCTCCTACAACAGTAGAAATGTTGATGTGCGGTGGAGATTGGTGTCGAAAGCGACATGGAGTGACTAAAAAATCTAAGGTATGATGTTAAAATATTTTGTTTATGTTTTTTTTGCTTCTAATCATAAAACAAATTTAAAAATAAATGATACTTTTTATCCTTAGTATTGCAGGTTGAAAAACAACATTTGACAATTGATTTGTCTATAAATAAAGTTGATAATTAGAAGTTGAATGGTTATGTCACGGATTGAGGTATAAATTTAATTTTTAGCATTTTATATTTTGAGTTTGCTAACGTATTTAATCATTTATATATTTTATTTTTAAATTTTGCTAAGATTAAAAAGATGAAAGCCTGGAACCGTGGAAGTATAAAGCTTTTTTATTTTCTAAAGTCTTTGTATTGTTTTGTGTAATATGGAAATGCAATGACAGGTGAACTTTGGATGCAGCAAGAGGAATGGAGAGCTTCTGGGATGGCAGAAGGATGGAGAGCTTTGGAATGGAAGCATGATTGGGTAGCTTTGGAATGTAGTAGAAATGGGGAGCTTCTGGAGTTTGGACTTGGGAGTTTGGGATGCATTAAGAGGAGGCTTCCTGTAATTAGTTTTGTGGCCATTAATCTCATTTTAACTCAAGTTAAACTTTTATTTTGTCTATGTTATGATCTTCTGGAGTGAGACTTGAGAATTGGGATTTGGGATATGCATTAAGAGATATGCTTCTAGCATGTGTATCTTATTTTGACTATTATTCTACTTTAATGACTAATCTCATTCTGTTTTGTATTTTTATTGTGTATAACTGTATATGTTATATGTTGTTTACTTGTTTAGGCTTCATTTTTATTTTGTATATATTATGTGTTGTGTAGTTTTTATTCTGTTTTGTATTTATATTTTGTTTATGTTATGAAACCGTTGTGTATTTGTTTTGTGGTTTTATTTTTGTTGTATTGCACCTAATTTTAGTTTGAATATAACTAAATTTAGATTCGAATAAAACTCGAACTTAAGACATTTCTAGTTAAAAGTTCGATTATGCTCGAATTAATATTCGAATCGAATTCGAGCTAAAGTTATTAGTAATTTCGAGCTTCGAATCAAATTTGAACATCATATATATATTTCGAGTTCGAATTCGAATATTAATATTTTTATATTATTCGATTCGATTCGGTTCGTTTACATCCCTACCTATAATATACTTGGCTAATATTCTTCATCTCCAATAGTTAGCATTTGAGTTGCCTTAAGAATAATATAATTTAGTAGACTCCCTTTGGTGCTTATACCTATTTTTTTTCGAGACAAAAAAAAAAGGCATCTTAAATATTACAAATGACGCTTTTTTCCTTAAATAAAAATAATTAAAAGGTCGTTTCTTCAATATTTTTATTTTAAAAATACTCTTTGATTCAAAGTTGTAATAGAAGCTACAATCTATAAAAATTACAGAGTAACTACTATAATATATTTAGGTTAGGGTTTACAACCTGTAAAAAATTACTAAAAAAAACTATTCCATTATGTAATTACTATAGGCCTAAACTTGAATAAAATCAAGGTGTCCATTTATTTATTTATTTTTAAAAAAATAACACTCATTTAATATTTCTTTTAATTTTGTATGTATAACATACAATAATTAAACAGAGTAATTAATCATCAAACTTACTCTAATTAATCATTAACCATTTTTCCTCTCCTAACAATTAACAAACACCCCCTTCCAGTTTTCACCACCTACAATTTAGCAGTCGCAGGACGACAACTCCTCCTTCCACTACTAATCAAAATGCTCTGCTCCATTTCCCGTTCCACTTCCACCGCCGACGCAAATTCCAATTCCACCTCCGATTGGCTCCAACGCCTCCACAGCTCTCGCGGCCTCTCCGTCCCCCTCCATTACCACCTCGATCACTTCCTCTCCTCTGATCTCAACCCCGATCCCCCTACTAACACCAACCCTAATCCTAACCTTCCTGCAATCCTGCCCCCGGAGGCCCTCGACCTGCCTCCCACCGACAGTCCTCTCCCCCGAAAGAAGCACCCGCTTCCCTCTCTCGGAGCCGGACTCGATGAGAGCCAGAAGATCTTCGATCTCGTCGGCGGCGTCCTCGCGGAGCTCTTTGTCATGGAAGGACCGGCCGCGACCAAAACCAAGAAGATCGCCCGGAAGCAGTCCCACCCTAGGGTTTGCATTCCCTCCGTTTCCGCTAGCATCGACGGCTGCCGTGAACCCCCCGCGACCTCCCCTCCCTCCAGCGCGGACAACAGCGTGGCCGAGGCCAAGAATAACCGGACGAAAATGCGCAGAAAGCGGGGCACCGCTAGGGGCTCGACGGACTTGGACTTGTCGGCGTGCTCGAGGACCGATGTAACCGTCATTGATACTAGTCATCCGGGTTGGAAGTCGGAGAAGGTCATCTTTAGGAACGGAATTATGTGGAAGGTCCGGGATAAGAAAGTTTGGAATTTGAACAGGAAGAAGAGAAGGTTGGGTCTTGTGGGGCGATCAGGCAACGAGAAAGAGAAAGAGCAACCTCCTTCTGGACCAAAAATTGCGCCGGCCGAGCTTTCGGTATCACTCCAAGTAAGATAACCTAAATTTCTTTTTTATTCCCATTTCTTCTTCTTGATGGGTCAACAATATTAGATCAAGGTGTTCGTTGTGGTTTAATTCCTCCAACAGTAGTAGCTATCTCAATGTTCCAAATGCATGCGTCCAAGTCATTCCTGGTATCACCTCTAAGATTATAGATATTGGGACACAGTCTTGGGATGAATAGTCCGTATGAGTGGATTATTATTCATCAGTTTGAATTTCAGTACTAGACTAACTAAATTTCTGGTTATGAAGAGTCAATGCAACCATGATTCAAGACAAGAAAAATGTTGCATTCTTAGCTATTATTGTATTCTTTGATGCAGTACAATGTCACATAATGATCTCCTCATACATTAATTGCTTCCGGAAATCTGTAATGTTGTGATACAAGAACATTTGTTGTGGATTACCATCCTCAGTGCTATATTTTTAGGACATTTTTACTTTATGATAAGATAATGGCAGAACCTTATGTATTGTATTGAGACAGCAAAACCATGATTGTGAAATTAGTTTTAGAAATAAGGGAATAGTGATCAAACTTTTTTACTTTTCTTCCAAGAAATATAGGAAAAATTGAAAAGGATAAATAATATAAAAATTAGTACCTACAAACTATACATTAGTTTGTCATATTTTTATGACAAAATCATTCAGCAGCCCTTTACCTTTCTTGTGTATTAAAACAACTGTTAGTGTTTATCTCAACTATGTGTCGTTAAAGGTGCTATTAATCTTCATTGATAGAGAACCTAAATTTTTGTTTATATGTCAGTTCGGCATATATTTAAAAATTTAGATATATCCTTTTTGAGTGAATTTTGCTCCACCTACAATGTTTCTTATACACATAGTACTGCACCAAATATTTTAGTTAATGTAACCATTAAAATCTTGTGGTTGTGGTGTGCCTTTCTCTTATCATCAAGTGCAAAACAACTCGCTTCTGTTGTACCATATCTGTGTTAGTGTAATAGGTTTTTTTCAATATAAAAATTCTCCCTATTTTTTTCATGTGGTGTATATAGACCATAAAAAGTGTGTTCCATCACTCCCTGCAACAGCAAGCATTCTTATAGAAAAAACTACTGACAATTCCGTATTGATAGTAAGACTAAACACAGCCATCTCTTTTTGATGCATGGATCTGCAACCAAACTAGATTAACTATAAGCACCTGAAGGGAGAAATTTTTATCTTATCTATGTTGATAACACCATAGAGTAAAAAAAATGTATACTATCCAACATCTTCCATGTGAACCGTAAACTAGGAACTTGGTATCTTAAGTATTTTATGTTGGCATAAAGTTCTTTTCCTTGCATGGACTTGGCTTGCTTTCTTGCTCTCTTTTCATCTATTTCCTATATGCTTCTTCTTAACCGATTGCTAGTTTGGGTAGCATACTTTTAAACTTGCATTTTTGCTTGGTGGAGGCTTTAAGAAGCCAGAAGCCAATCTGCCAATGTAAAAGTCAAACAAGTTAGTATACTATTTTATCTTTCTGTGAGTATTTTAAATATGATGAACATAAATTCACCTCTGATTCATTATTACAAATACATATGCCAAATCCTGACCAGTCAAATGTATGGTTTGCTTGTCTACCAGACTTAAAAATGGACAAGCATAGTTAAGATCAACAGAAGGTCCAACTGGACTTTCATTATTAACTGGACATTCTAAATCATGCTGATATGTAGGATCAATAATATAAGCCTGTTAAACTGGACACCTAGTGCTAACTTACAAAAAAAAAAGAAGAAAAGAATATAAGCCTGTTTGGAGGCCACTTGAGATCATGTATCAATTCTCAGAAGATGGAAGAGGGAAGTTGTTGGGTGATTTATGCTTCCACGGTACTTCAGATAGGATACCACTGTAACATACAAAATTGGATGCAATTTAAGAATATTCTATAGTTATCTTTTGTAACAAGTTTCTATTATCATCACCATCATTAGGCTATGATTGTCCCAACTATTTGGAGTTAACCTGATGGATCTTATCCCTCCATTAAATTTTATATAAAGACTATAACACCATTAATAATTGAACGACGAGCTAACCATATCCTAACGTGGTTAAGACTCTTGCTCATAGAGTTTACATAATATTGATGGTGTTTGTCAAGGTTTATTGCAACTTTCAACTTTTTATATTTGGACATTGGACTTACATTGGAGGTTTTATCATTTATGGCGGAACATGATCATCAAAGTTTTTTCATGAGGGCTTGAGTTTGATATTGACGAGTTTATGACTTGTGAGGTTTGTGCCTTCTCTACTGGGAACTTCCTACAAGGATGGTAACCTTATAAATGTATCTTATTAAATCATCAAAGTCATTGCTTAGGGGAGAAAAGAGCTAATGTGTTATATGGAGTGCATATATGACCAGCTGAGCATGTGCAAGTTTATTAAAACATATAACATCGATGATGACTAGTATTAGTCAGTGAAAGAGACTAGGGAGTACTACAATATCTCTTCAGGATCCCAAATCCTATAAACTTGGTCTAACTCCTGCAGAGGACTTATAATAATTTGATCCATAGGACATAGGGGCGGACTCCCTATAACATCTTTTTCGATTAGAATCAATTACATTTATTATGACAGTTAATGTTATCTTACTTATTGCCCTAGTGCAGATTGCCTTTTTTAGTTTTCTAAACATTTAAGGATTGAGTGGCGAATTAGCAGATGATTTTTTTTAATGGACGGTTGATCGAAGAACGTTGAACGGGTTGTTCGCGCTTTTGGATTTATCCTAGTGATGAATGAGAAATTTTGGTGAGACCAAACCTGTCATTTCTAAGATTATTAAAAAAAAAATACTACTTCTCTTTCTTTTGGTAGATAAAAAATTGTTTTTTAAAAAATGTAAAATCCATCATAAGCCTTGGGCAATGCTAGTGTATGCATGCACTCTTTCGTTTGATGACACAATGAATGTTGATTACATTTGCAGGGCCAGGCATGTCAGGTTGATATCTAGTTGGCTATCGTACTGCTAATTGCAAATGCACAATGGATGGTTTAGTATTTTGCCCATTCCATGTTATAGTCAACAAAAGTTGTAAACTGAGATAATATTATGGCTCTGGCTGGTCAAATTTCCCTATCTAAAGCTATGTTCGATAATTGCATATTATATTTTAGCTTTGCCCACTGACTACTGTGCAGCAGTAGTGCTTCTATGTAGTGACATTTTCCTCTCGAAATGATAAACATGGGATGTTGGATTGTTGGTCGTCCACAAACAATTCCAGATTTATTTTGATGTGCTGAATTGGTAAAAAATAAATAAAATATATTTTAGCTTTTGCAGTTCTGCTTCCGGTTACATCCTCGATGCTGATTTTTGTGGCTCAAATCCAGGATCAAATTCCAGTAGAGTCCGGTTCTATTAGAATTTGGTATATCATTGGCCACTCTTTATTAATTGATTGGAAATTAAGTTTGGGCAAGATCCAACGACTAAAAAAGGGTTTCTCTTTAAAAAATATATGGAAGATTCCTTCGCAACATTTGATTTGTTTTTGTTGCAAGTTTCATCAGATGTGAGCCTAAGTCTACACTAAAAGTTGGCCTTCACTTTAATTGTTTTATATCTCAGTGTTCCATAGATAAATGTTGGCATAGATGTCTCTAGATGTCATTGGACAAGGTTTCAAATGTATGTTATTTTGGCGTTGTAGATCCTAGTGAAAAGTAGTTTTGTTGGAGATTAATTTTCTGTAATTAGTTAGATGAACAGAATATATTATTCGTTAACGGAAAGTCATTAGATAGGAAGAAGCTTTAACTTTAAAGATATTACACAAGCTTATGGAACAGAATTGATTCTTTGGGTGTAAATCTTAAGAAGAACTATAATAATTTCTTGTTTACATCTAAAGAAAATTTGACCACCTCGCTTTAATCCTTCTCTCAATTCGTCTGGTTGAGAAAGATATCAAAACTATTAGGTTCAAGTGACTTGAAACAATCACCAGCCTAATTGCGTCTAACACTTCATCATGATTTACTAGTTTGGTCAAATTCCTAATCTACACAGATCTGCACTCATGTGGCTATGATGAATCCTCTATCGACATATTTTGAAAAAGAAAGTCCTTTGGATCAATCAACATCACCATTATAATCATGAATGGAAGGAATGCATAGGGTTTCCCTCTAATATAATTTCATTTATAGATAACAATTATATTTACATAGTGATTCTTTATTATAATAGTGATCCGGTGGTAAAGTGGGGCCCGTCAGGCAGAAGGTCAAGGTGGTCAGCGCCTTGGGAGTTCGTTCGATCGGGCGACCCATCTGTCAGATTAGCACGGGGGATACCCGACCCGACACTACGACAGGTCGGCCAGATACCGAGCTTCCGATGTTCAAAAGGCTCAAGTATGGAGGAACGGAGGTTGAGCGGTCGTCCCGCTCGGCCAAACAACGGACACATCCTCGACCAAGTAGGCATGGCTCCCTCGCTCGACAGGACGGAGCCAAGATAGTAGACCATTGGCCGAGCGGACATCCCGCTTAGCCCAGTCGCGATATTAGCCGAACGACGGACTGGCCGAACGGCTCCCCTGCTCGGCCCAGTAATGGACAAAAGGAGTAGCTAGTGATATCCTTCTGGGAACTCGCGCTACTGGCAAACGACGTGATCGACGCCATGGTCAGGCGGAGGATCGTACGGTAGAAGCTTCCGCTATCTTGTCAGAGACATGCTCGGACTGTTAAGGTATGATGTCAGGGATGCTTTACTGACACGTCCTTTCACAGTAAGCTTCGAGAAGCGTGCACGCCTCGACAAGTATGCACGCGCGCTTCCGGGGGCCCTATATAAGGAGCCCCAGAGCTTCATCGGAGGTATGTTCACTACTGTGGCTACAGTTACGCTGCTGCTCTTTTCTCTTCTCTACTTCATTTGCTTGCCGCTGGTGACTGACTTGAGCATCAGAGGGTCATCGCCGGGGAACCCCTCCCCGGCTCGACACTAACGACTTGTGGTCGCAGGCTTAGCTCGTTGGAGGTCCACGTCATCTTCAATCTACATCCAGTCAATGTGAACGCCATCTCCCCAATGCCCGTCGACTCGACTCTCGACCATGATCAAATTTGGCGTCGTTTGTGGGAACGCACCTGCATCCGAGCCAAGAAGATGGAAGAAGCTGGACGACTTCACACTGTGACGCTCACTCAAGAAGAGCTCGATACGCTCATACAAGCACGAGCGGTGAAAATAGTTGACTAACAGTAGCAAAGAGCATTGGTCGATCGTCTGGCGCAACAGGCGACATCAGCCTCGGGAGGCCGAGCGGCATAGGAAGACCGGCCGGAATAGCTGTCCATCTAGGGACAGAATAAGGGGCCGACCGACATGCAAGGAGAGGCGCCGCCCGCCCCGATACCATTCCACCGGGCTTTATTCCAGACACCCTCCGAGATCGCGCAAGCCAACCAAGAGCGAGGTTCTTCGTCAGATGAAGCGCACATTTGGGACGCGAGGAAAGGCAAAGCGCCAAAAGCTAATTTGTCTCCCGAGCGGATCAACCGACAATTCTCCGAGGCAATTCTGCAAGATCCATTGCCGAGGTACTACGCTCCCTTGGCGATCGGAGAGTATAACGGGTCGACCGACCCAGATGACCATCTCGGTAAGTTCGATAATGCTGCTACTCTCCATCAATATACTGACGGAGTCAAGTGTCGAGTCTTCCTCACTACATTATCCGGCTTAGCACAACGTTGGTTTCGAAGATTGCCGGATGGATCGATTCAAAGTTTCAAGGACTTCTGAACGACTTTCCTTCATCACTTCACGAGCAGCAGACGTTATCAGAAAATAAGCGTCAGCCTGTTCTCCATGAAGCAGGGTCAGAGGGAGACCCTTAGAGCCTACATCCAACGCTTCAATCAGGTGGCGATGGATATTCCCTCGGTCTCGTCCGAGACCATGATGAATGCGTTCACGCAAGGGCTCGTGGACGGTGACTTCTTCCGATCGCTCGTCAGGAAGCCGCCTTGCGACTACGACCATATGTTGAAGAAGGCCAATGAGTACATAAACGTGGAAGAAGCTCAGGCGACCAGAAGAAAGGAAGCGTCATCCGAACCATCGGCGTTGATCGAACGGAAGCCGCCGATCAGTCATCAACCGTCGAGGGGGCCGCGAGCCGAAGGAACACGACCACACTAGGAACTAAGGCCACATGTCGTTCAACATGTGGCCTCCGAGCGGCCAAACCCAAAGGGAAAGGTATGGACTCCTATGTTCTGCTCTTTTCATTAATCAGCCACCCACAACACCCGTGACTGTCGTAGGTTTGCCCCGGTCGCACAACCAACACCAAGGAGCTACCGACGTCGATCGCCTTCACTCGATCAATGACACAGACATCAGAGGGTCGGACGACGTGAAGAGGCCCGGGAGTCAGCGCGGCAACATCACAGGAGAAGCACCGATCTTGCATGAGCCTCGCATGAGCGTAGCCAACCGATCGCTCGGGAGGAGGAGAATAGAAGCAACGCCGCGTGGGGTGAGATCAACATCATCGCCGGCGGACCGACTGGCGGAGACTTTAACCGAGCTCGGAAGTCGTACGCCCCACGGCTAGAGATCCACGCCGTAGGCTGCAGCAAGGAGAAGGCGAGCGGGCCCAAGATCAGCTTCGCCCCAGAGATCTCGAAGGAGTCAAAATACCGCATGACGACGCTCTCATTATTCGAGCAGTAATTGCAAATTATACCATTCATCGTGTATTCGTTGACATTGGCAGCTCGGTCAACATCATCTTCAGAGGGGTGTTTGACCAACTCCAAATTGATCGAGGCGAGCTGCTGCCGATGACAACCCCACTGTACGGGTTTACCGGCAATGAAGTCCAACCGATCGGCCAAATCAAGTTGGCCATATCACTTGAGGAGGCACCCCTTAGAAGGACGAGGACCACGAACTTCATCGTGGTAAACGTCCCCTCCGCCTACAATGTCTAGAGCCGTCAATTTGGGTTGAGCCCGTCGGGTTGACTCGCCCCGCCAAACAATTTAAGCGGGTTGGGTTGAAATTTTATCAACCCAAACCCACCACGGGCCGACCCACCTAGGCCCGCGACCCGCTCGGGTCGGCCCGCGATGGGCTTGGGTTGGCCCGCGGATTGAGAAACACATGTAAACTAAGTTTTTTGCCAATTTATTATCTTTCTTTTTATAATTTTGAAATAAAAATAATACTTTTATCCCATATAACTACTCGTTTGTGTTCATTTAGATGTAAAATACATATTTATGGATACATTTGATTAATGAAATATTTCCGAAGTAAAACGTTGAAAATATAAAATATTTTTTAATTTTTTTTTTTAAAAAAATAATAGGCCCGCGGGTTGGCCCGCCAAACCCGCAACCCGCCTTAGATTGGGTTGGGTTGGAAATTTCCCAACCCGCCAAGTTGACGGGTCGACCCGCCCCGCCTCGCCAAATGATCGACCCGCCACGGGCCGCCCCGCCCCGCCATGGGTTGGCCCGTTTGACCGCTCTAACAATGTCATTCTGGGCTGACCGACCCTCAATGAATTTCGAACGGTCGTTTCAACCTTCTGCTAGAAGATCAAGTTCTCGGTGGAAGATCGGGTAGGAGAAGTCAAGGGCGATCAGTTGGCCGCTTGACGATGCTACGTCGAAATGGTCAAATCAGAAGCCAAGTCCGCACGGAAGACGCCCCGACTAGAGGTTAGCGCTATAACTAAAAAACCTCCTAGTCTAGTTTATGAGGAAAAGGAGGAAGTGCAGATACATCCGGGTCGAGTGGAGGCGACAACCTTTATAGCGGCTGACCTGGAAGCCAAGCAGAAGGCCGAACTGATCAAATGCCTAGAGCAAAACCATGACGTATTTGCATGGTCCACGTATAAGCTGCCCGGCATTTCCCCGAGCATCGCGTAGCATGAGCTCCATGTCCGACCAGACGCCAGACCAGTAAAGCAAAGGAAAAGGGATTTCAGCGCCGAACAGAATTTGATCATCACGGCAGAAGTTGAGAAGCTTTTGGAGGCCGACCACATACAGGAGATTCAATTCCCGAGCTGGCTCGCGAATGTAGTATTGGTTTCCAAGCCAGGTAACAAGTGGCGGGTCTGCATTGACTTCCGAGACCTCAACAAAGTCTGCCCAAAGGACTTCTATCCGCTGCCCCAGATTGATCAAATGGTAGACTCCACGGCTGGGTGCGAGCTGATATGCATGCTGGATGCATATCAGGGGTATCATCAAGTGTTGCTCGCTAAGGAGGACCAGGAGAAGGTCAGTTTTATTACGGCTGATGAAACATACTATTATAATGTGATGTCGTTCGGCCTGAAGAACGTAGGAGCCACCTACCAGAGGCTGATGAACAAAGTGTTCCAGCGGCAGATCGACCGCAACATGGAGGTATATGTTGACGACATACTAGTCAAATCCCTCCGAGCGACTGATCTCTGTGCAGATATCAAGGAGACCTTCCATACCCTCCGGGCGTATGGAATCAAGTTAAATCTTCAAAAGTGTCTGTTCAGCGCGAAAAGTGAGTGTTTCTTGGGATATATCGTCACTGAGCTGGGCATTGAGGCAAACCCCAGCAAGGTAAAAGCGCTCCAAGATATGCCACCACTGAAAAACTTAAAGGAAGCTCAGCGCTTCACCGATCGAATAATAGCATTATCTCAGTTCATCTCCAAGTCGTCAGACCGGAGCCTACCCTTCTTCAAGATATTACGCCAAGCCACCAAGTTCTAGTGGGATGAGGAGTGCGATCAGACCTTCGAGGAACTCAAGGCGTATCTGAACTCGCCACATGTACTAGCTAAGCCAACTGCTGGTGAGTCGCTCTGAATCTATTTGTCCACGACCGAGCATGTTGTCGAGTCGGCATTGGTTCGGCAGAATGGGGAAGAACAACCAGTGTATTTTCTAAGTCACATATTAAAGGACGGTGAATCCCGCTACACTGGTCTCGAGAAGCTTGCTTTTGCTTTAGTACTTGTCGCTCGGAGGCTTCGCCCATACTTTCTCGTGCATACAATCGTTGTCATGACCAGTAGTCCTCTGGGGAGGGTTCTTCTCAATCCCGAGGCGTCTGGACGGTTGATCAAGTGGACAACAGAGTTCAGTGAGTTCGACATCCAGTATCAGCCCCGAATGACCATCAAAGAACAATCCTTGGCGGGTTTCGTCACCGAGGTTCAGGATTGGCGAGTTTCATCACCGAGGTGCAGAATCCTGAACCTGAGGCTGCTTGGAAGATATATGTGGATGGTCGTCCACTCGGCAAGGGAGTGGGATCGACATACTACTTATCTCCCCTCAAGAAGAGCGGATACAGTTGTCTGTTCAGCTAGAATACCGGGCCACTAATAATGAAGCTGAGTACGAAGCACTTATAGCTGGCCTACAGGTCGCTGGGCATGTCGGCGCTAGAAAGGTTCTGATTCATTCTGATTCTCAATTAGCCGCTTAGCAGCTGACTGAAGCATTCAGGATCAGCAACACGCGGCTCAAGCTATACGCAGAAGCCTTCAAAAAGCTGAAGGCCAACTTTCAAGAGGTAATCATCTAGAAGATCCCCCGAACGGAGAACCAAGCGGTGGACGAGCTGGCCAAACTGGCAAGCTCACTCTCTCCGACCGTCATTGCACAGCCGATCGAGCAAGTATCTTTGGTGGCGCACATCAATCGGATAGAGGGACTCACCTTCCCTAGCGATTGGAGGACAACGATAACAGAGTTTTTACAATCGGGAGTCACGCCGTCCGATTGGGAAGAAGCCCGCTTATTGAGAAGAAGAGATGGTCGTTTCACCCTGATCGGGGATCAACTCTACAAGAAAGCTTTCTCCCGGCCTCTGCTTGCATGCTCCATGGTCACCCCCACCTCCTCTCCAGACACCACGACCCCTGTATGGCCGAGAGGCTGGGGTTCGTGACAACTGTACTACCCTCCAACCCACTATAGAGTGGTCGAGGCGGACAATCTGCTAGTAGTTATCTAACTACATAGCATCAGGGTCCCTGACTGCTCACAATGCCGGATATCACAAGCCTCATGATCGGGTAGCACGACAGGACAAGCGGCAACTGCTCCAGCTACCACTACCCATGAGTGGCCGAGTGTGCGACGCTAAACCAAAACGACTGACGGCTCTCTCACACAAGGGAGATAATGGTCGACAACATGCAATGAATGATGAACATGATATATATATATATATATATATATAATCATGATACAGACACTGTCATCATTAATGCAACCTCCAAACCACATAAGTACCCCCTCAACATGAATATAATCGTCATGATACCTCCACATATCCCACCAAACATATGTACACAACAACACATGTATAATTAACCAAAAATCTTCAATAATTCCACCAGACACATGTACGCAGAACATGTACAATCAACATGTATCCTCCAGTAAAAACACATCAGACACGTGTATATACACAAATATACAATCAACACACTCCTTCAATCACCACACCTGATAAATGTATACACGACATACAAATGGACAATCATCTAAGAGACTTCTATGACACATATCAACCTACGTACAATCCACGTCATATGCACAATCAGCATGGTAATTCCAACAACTCGACAATCCCTATAATACATACTCTGCACGTGTAAACATAGCAGAGTAGATATCAAGAATTGAGGTTGTATATGATATAACTAGAAACCTCAAAGATCAAGCATAAGTATCAAGAAGGAAAGCAACAAACGAACACGATATAAGATAAAAGCAGCCTAATCCATCTGTTGGTGCAACATCCCTCAGGTCAAGGTTGACCTGGTTAACCAAGCTGAGTCTTGGTTTGGGTTTAGATGTTTGACAATAAGATACTGATTGAAGAAGAGTCAAGTAGGTCAAGGGAGTGACCGGATACTTGACTGGAAAGTCCTAGTGAGTGAAGCTAGGCAGATGGAAAGTCCTAGTGAGTGAAGCTAGGCAGATGGAAAGTCCTAGTGAGTGAAGCTAGGCAGATGGAAAACCCTAGTGAGTGAAGCTAGGTGAAAGTCCTGGTGAGTGAAGCCAGGCAAGGAAGGAAATCCAGATGGATCAAGGATGATCGGACATCTGGTGTTGGGAAGTCCAAGTAGGTCAAAGGATTGACTGGATACTTGGCAAGGAAGGAAGTCCAGATGGGTCAAGGTTGACCAGACATCTGGTGGAAGTCCAAGTAGGTCAATGGAGTGACCGGATACTTGGCACGACGAGTAAAAGTCCAAGTGGGTCAAAGGGATTGACCGGACACTTGGTGGGGAGTCCTAGCAGGTCAAGGGAGTGACCAGATGCGAGGCATGATGTACCAACAGGTCAAGGTTGACCGGATGTTGGTTAGAGGTTTGAGACTTGGTTTTGGCAAAAATTTCAGATCGATCCGTGGATCGATCCAGATGTGGATCGATCGGTGGATCGATCCGATTCTTCCAATCAGAAGCTCGGATCGATCCGTGGATCGATCCAGGTCGCTACCGATCGTCGGGCTATGTTCGCGCGATAAGCGCCGGATCGATCCGTGGATCGATCCAGCGCTTCTCGATAAGCGCCGGATCGATCCGTGGATCGATCCAAAGCCTCCCCGATCGATTCAGAACATTCGAATCGATCGGGATCCGACCGTTGCGTCGGGTTTAAAGCCGCAGGCGAGCGTGGTCTTCGGCATCGCTTTACGAGCTCTTCTCAGATTCATTCCAGCTCCTCCACAGCTCTCTACAAGCACGTGATCGCCAGTTCTTGAAGGTTCTTGGAGGCTTTCCAAGTCAAGAGGCGGATCTATTGCAAGAGGAAGAAGTTAGGGTTAGGGTTTTTACTGCACATCTTGTAAGCTTTTGCTTAACTTGTATTTCCCTTTCTTCTTCTTGTACTGAGAGTCTTGTAGGGCTTCTCCGCCCTCGGTAGTTACCGAAAAGGAGTGTTTCATAGTGGAGGGTGCGTGTGTGGTGTGGATCCTTGGATTAGTCACCTCCTTTGGAGGTGGATACCAAGTAAAATCCTAGTGTTAGCGTGGTTGTATTTGTTTCTGTATTTTCCGCTGCATATCCTTGAAGAAACAAGCAACGCCAAGCGACGAGCACGCGACGAGCTATTCACCCCCCCCTCTAGCTACTTTTGGTCCTAACAAGTGGTATCAGAGCGAGGCCGCTCTTCACCGGAATCATCGCCGGAAGGGTCAAGCATATCAAGAAAAGCTAGAGGGTGAAGAAGTTGGAGCAAATTCTTCAAGTTCAAGACTTTATCAAGCTCAACTTCAAGATGCAATTCCAAGATGGACTTGGATTTGACACAAGGGTGGCTCCACCATACACTTCTACGAGTTTCGATTCTTGGAAATCAAGAATCGAAAATTTTCTTATGATGGAGATAGAGCAATGGTTTGCTCTAATGGAAGGCTTCAAGGCTCCAAGAAATTCAAAGGGTAAAGTTCTCAAGAGGAGCAAGTGGAGCCAAGAGCAAGTCCAAAGGTGCGAGGCTAATGACAAAGTGACCAAGCTTTTGGTCAATTTATTGCCAAGCACCATCCTTTGCAAAATTGGAGAATTTGAAGATGCAAAGGAATTATGGAGCAAATTGGACAAGCTTCATAAAGAGATCCCCTCCACTGTACAAGATCATGAAGAATCCAGAGAGGGTGACTCTTTGGAGCAAGATCAAGAGGAGGACTCCGAGGTTGAGAGATGCTCAACCTCCGAAGAAGAGGAAATCCAAGAAGCTTCATCCTCAAGGGAATGCAACGAAGGGAACAAGGAGGGAGCATACTCCTTGTTTCATGTTCAAGATGATGAAGCCTCCATCTCTAGGATTGAGGGGGAGCAATCCTTGGTGACGCCGGATCAAGAAGAAGGAGAGGCTTCTACATCCGGGTCAAGTGAAGAAGAAGAAGATGGTGCCACCTCCGAAATTCAAGAAATATCAAATGGAGGAGCAAGTGCCATCCCTACACAAGAAGGTATAAACATTTCAATTAATAATAAAAATCATATCATATGTTTTGAGTGTAGGGAAAGTGGGCACTACAAGAGCAAGTGTCCCAACTTGGCCAAGAAGAAGGGTCAAGTGACGCAAAAGGGCAAGGAGAAGCCCGAGGAGACCATTCCCGGAACAAAGAAGAGCAAGGAGCATATCATATGCTTCTCTTGCAATCAAAAGGGGCATTATCGGAGTCAATGCCCTAAGGGGAAGAAGATGGTCAAGGCTCAAGGAGGAAGCTCAAGTCAAGGGGGAGCCTCTAAGGTAAAAAGGAAGGTAACATTTATTGAGCCTACCCCTTTACATTATGGTAAAAAGCATGATAGTTCTAACTTTTATCATTTTAATGCAATTTACCATAAGAATAGGAAGCATGAGGGCTTTAAGGAAAAGCATGTGGCCCTACATGCCAAAACTACTACATCTAAGGCTAGGAATGTAGGTAAAAGTCTAGGCAAGAACTCTAAGGATTGTAGCTACAAGCCTAGAAACAAAAATGCTCATGAACTAAATGGAAAAACAAAAACTAAGGACTTAGTGATGGAAAATCAAGTCTTGAGGTCAAGACTTGATAAAATGGAAAAGACCCTAAAAAGGATGGAAAATATCCTATTAGGGCAAAAAGAGCATAACCTAGGTTTAGGGGTACAAAAGCCATCCAATGGCCATAGAGGTTTGGGATACAAACCAAAGGCTAAGAAGGATGTGCCCTCTTACCATAGAGTTCCATATAGTTATGGAACAAACCCTAGGTCTAGTGGTCAAGCCAAAAATACTAGGGAAGTCATCCCTAAGAGTATTTTTGCAATAAATGTGACTAAGGCTTCTAAGAAGTCTAAGAAAGTCACAAACAAGGTCACAAGGGAGGCTATCCCTAGAGTTGACCTAGAAAGTGTGACCAAGGCCTCCAAGAAGCCAAACAAGGTCACTAGGAAGGTATCTAGGGAAGTTATCCCTAGTGAGTATCTAGAGCATCCAAGGAGCACCAATAGGTGTTGGGTTCCTAGGAGCATCTTCTCTACCCCATAGATGGGTTAGAGAGTGTCAACTCCGCTTAGAAGGGTAGTTAACCCAACTTTGAGGAAATTGACACTCAAGGAGCATTTTCAAGGTTTTTGTTAACCTTTGAAAATGAAATGGAACTATTATTTACTCCTTGAAAGAGTAAAATGTGCCTAGTGGTGAAAATTTGATTTTAATCTTAAAAGGCACATATTGGGAAATTCATAAGAGCTACCAAGTTGGGATTTTGGTATGTTCTTAGGAAATTTAAGGCAATCCGGGCCTTAACTTTAAAGTGCTACTCTTGTGGAAAAATGAAATATGCCAACATTTAGGGAATATGCTTAATTTCAATTGGCATAAATTAATCAAGGGAATTAGAAATGCCAATTTAGGTTTTGGCGTTTTCGTGACGCACTTAAGGGCAATCTAGGATTAAGTTGTAAGTTTAGCTAAGGTTTTAAGGATACTTAGATAGTTAATCTAGGTATATTTTATTTATGCTAAATCTTGCCATGATTGTTTGCCCATCATATGCCATGACATCATGTCTACTTTTGCATTCATGACTTATTATGAAAAATACAAAAATACCATGTCATGACATTCATACATCATGTAATTATAGGATATTTTCTTTTGAAAATTATTTCTTTTTGATGTATGTCATAACATTATCATGCATTAAGTTTAATTCCTTGTAATTAAGGACAAAAGGCATTTAACAACACTTATTAACAAGTGACATCCTAGGTGGGTGTCTAATATCTTCAAAATGCCTAGATAGATATGCATGATCCCTAGATTAGGGCAAAACCAAAATCTACATCTCACAAAGACCTATAAGATGACTTGTATGTGTTTGAGCACATTAGATACAAGTGAGATGTTAGGATGATGAACAAAACTCAAGATGCAATTTGATTTATCATTCTAGGTTTTAGTTTCATCAAAACAAGTGGATTTTGTGTTGATCAATCATGGGAAAAACTAATGTGCCAGTTATGTGAATTTGCTCGATAGAGCAGGGTTGGAAATTAGCTTTGAAAAAGCATTTCAAAATTATTTTGAAAACCTTGGTGAAGTCTCTTTGTTAATAGGAATCACAATTGATTAGGTTAGTATAAAGTTAGAGTGAAACATTGAAGTTTTCAACGGTTTCAAACGTTGTATCATTCTATATAAATAAGATATATTTTCATAGAAAAATATTATTTCTAATAATATTTGGCATAAGTAATGTTTGTATAAAATTTTATGATTTTTAGTGATCATTGACCAACTATGAGGAAAATAAATGTTTAATTAATGAACAATTGACCCATCGATCATGGTTGGACATTTCAAATATTGGAAAAACAAATCTATGATCGATTCAGTGGATCGTCCACATCAGGTTTCCGAATCGATCGGTGGATCGATTCAGAAGGTTCAATCGATTGGAACCCAACTCCAATCGATCCAAGTTGCTGATTTTGGCTAGGAAAGCCTGATTTCAGCACTTTAAACCTATTTTAGTCTAGGTAACCATTCCAAACCCTTAAAATACATTTGTATACATAAAAGGGTGTTTTCGTGTTGAAAACAAGGATGGAATGGTTAAGGAAGACTTCATTGAAGTTTAGGTGGAGGTTTGTTTCAAATTTTGAACATTTGAACCTCAAAACTTCTAAATCTGGGTTTCCTAAAGGTTTAGGGATTCCAAGTCATTGTTGGTGCAATGACAGAAGTTACCACCATGTCTTTAGGGGGAGGGACTCTTTAAAGACATGAAAATTATTTTCATAAACCTTGGAAGGTGGTTAACCTTCATTAAGAGAATGCTCATGGATGAGCGGTTGAACTTGAAATGGGGAGTGGATATCCTCATTATTTCAAGTGGGAACTCAAGATGTTAGAAAATGCTCAAGGTTGGGTATTTGTCTACATTGAGGAAGAAGTTAAGGATAAATGAAGGGTATGGGACCTTCATTATTGTGTTGATCACAATGAGTGAAGTTGTGATCACGATGAGCAACTCTTCAGGGGGAGAGTCTTCAACAGATGAAGTTGTTGAAGTGTGCCCAAAATTGGAGCATAGGTTGATGTGTGTCCAAAGACGGGTTGATGTGTTTTATGAGTAGGGGGTTGATGTGTGCCAATAGGGGGAGAATGAAAGGAAGTAAGTTAGGTTTTCATTACCTAGAGGGAGTTTGCCCTCTTAGGGGGAGAATGAAAAGCTTAACTTATGTGTTCATTACCTAGTGGCATGAAGAAGGAGGCTATAGGATTAGCCTAACTTACATGTGGGATTGTAAGTGTTATTGTGGTATTGTCAAACATCAAAAAGGGGGAGATTGTTGGTGCAACATCCCTCAGGTCAAGGTTGACCTGGTTAACCAAGCTGAGTCTTGGTTTGAGTTTAGATGTTTGACAATAAGATACTGATTGAAGAAGAGTCAAGTAGGTCAAGGGAGTGACCGGATACTTGACTGGAAAGTCCTAGTGAGTGAAGCTAGGCAGATGGAAAGTCCTAGTGAGTGAAGCTAGGCAGATGGAAAGTCCTAGTGAGTGAAGCTAGGCAGATGGAAAACCCTAGTGAGTGAAGCTAGGTGAAAGTCCTGGTGAGTGAAGCCAGGCAAGGAAGGAAATCCAGATGGATCAAGGATGATCGGACATCTGGTGTTGGGAAGTCCAAGTAGGTCAAAGGATTGACTGGATACTTGGCAAGGAAGGAAGTCCAGATGGGTCAAGGTTGACCAGACATCTGGTGGAAGTCCAAGTAGGTCAATGGAGTGACCGGATACTTGGCACGACGAGTAAAAGTCCAAGTGGGTCAAAGGGATTGACCGGACACTTGGTGGGGAGTCCTAGCAGGTCAAGGGGTGACCGGATGCGAGGCATGATGTACCAACAGTCAAGGTTGACCGGATGTTGGTTAGGGAGGTTTGGGACTTGGTTTTGGCAAAAATGTTCGGATCGATCCGTGGATCGATTCAGATGTGGATCGATCGGTGGATCGATCCGATTCTTCCAATCAGAAGCTCGGATCGATCCGTGGATCGATCGAGGTCCCGTCGATCCGCCGATCGATCGGGACGATGCTGCGCGATAGCGCCGGATCGATCCGTGGATCGATCCAGCGCTTTCGCAGATTGGAGCGCCCGGATCGATCCGTGGATCGATCCAAGCCTCCCCGATCGATTCGGAACATTCGAATCGATCGGGATCCGACCGTTGCGTCGGGTTTAAAGCCGCAGGCGAGCGTGGTCTTCGGCATCGCTTTGCGAGCTCTTCTCAGATTCATTCCAGCTCCTCCACAGCTCTCTACAAGCACGTGATCGCCAGTTCTTGAAGGTTCTTGGAGGCTTTCCAAGTCAAGAGGCGGATCTATTGCAAGAGGAAGAAGTTAGGGTTAGGGTTTTTACTGCACATCTTGTAAGCTTTTGCTTAACTTGTATTTCCCTTTCTTCTTCTTGTACTGAGAGTCTTGTAGGGCTTCTCCGCCCTCGGTAGTTACCGAAAAGGAGTGTTTCATAGTGGAGGGTGCGTGTGTGGTGTGGATCCTTGGATTAGTCACCTCCTTTGGAGGTGGATACCAAGTAAAATCCTAGTGTTAGCGTGGTTGTATTTGTTTCTGTATTTTCCGCTGCATATCCTTGAAGAAACAAGCAACGCCAAGCGACGAGCACGCGACGAGCTATTCACCCCCCCCCCCTCTAGCTACTTTTGGTCCTAACACCATCGAATAACAACCATGCATTAAGCTCAAAGAAATATATAGAGGCAAAGGAAGAAATACCCGCCTTAAATCTGTCGTTCGTGATAAAACAATTCCCATATCATGATGATTGTCCCATATCAAAGTCCTGCATCAATCAATATATATATATATATATATATATATATATATATATATATATATATATATATATATATATATATATAATATTATTTAACTAAATTCATAAGAATTGAATAGCTAAATAAAATCTCTAACCCAATTAGGATAACTCTAATCTAATTTGATCTCTGATTAATTCTCCAAATTAATCCTTAATCACATAACCTAATTAGAATAGGCTAAACATGAATCCATCATAACTACTTACCCAAATTCATCCTTTAATCAAATCCCATCATAAACTTTTCTAAATCCACAAATCAATATTTATCCAAACAACCACAGATCACAAAGTCTCCAATATAATATGATACAAATCTTTATTCACCCATCTATCACATAAATGAAACCTCAACTTCCGAATTCAAATTATTAAATCCATTTAACACCATCATTTAATCTATGTATCATTTACTAAACATCAAGAATCAAATCTACATAGTTCTTCCACCTCGATTAATCCAACCACAATAATTCATCAAATCCACATCACACCACTCATAAATCTAAGCAAGCACAAAACCCTACAACCCATTAGAAAACCTAATTCAGTAACATACTAATGAGAATGACTGAGGTATCTCACTGGAAGTCACTTACCTTGAGATTTGGCAGAAATTCAACAGCTCACCACCCAACAATCCACTGTCCGAAAGCTACAAAAGAACACCCAACACCAATTCTTCCAAGAATTAGTCCGAGACACAATTGTACAACAGTGAATTTGCTGAAAACCCTAACAAATAGAACCTTACTCACCTCAAACAAACCTCTACCTCTTCACCCGAGACCCTACAGCCGCAAGAATGGAAAAAAGTAGTGATCGACACAAGGGGAAATCTACAGTACATATCCAGCTCTGTTCTCTAATCCAGATCAGAGAGAGAGCATCACAAAGGGGAACCAATTACGCAAGAACTTTGAATCCACAAGATTTCCAACATATCTTACGTCAATCGATCACCTACAGCTGGTATCGCGTGATCCACCTCAGCTGGTGATGATCTGCAATGCCCTCCAGTAAACATATCAAGGAGGAGAACCAAAAGGGCCACGATCAGTGGGGGACAACGCAAATCAACTCCCCCCCCCGGCCATGCCCTAGCCGCCGAGTTGTTGCCGCACGCAAGTACAACCGAAAAGACGATCGCTCCGTCAAAGATGGCTGATACCTTCGAGATCCAACGCCACTTTCTCTCCGATGAGGCGTGAAGGCGAGATCGCGGTGGAAGAAACCTCTCCGTCGGCAATCTAGGACAGAGACACGAGAGAGAGGAAGGGAGGAGAGGGCGTCGGTGAAGCATGCGGAGGGAAAGACTGCCGACGGCGGTGAGCTCGTGGAGATCGGTGATTGGGCGAGGAGAAATCGAGAGAGGGAGGCTCGGGAGAAAAGAAACTCGTGCGAAGGGGAAAGAAATCGGGAGAAGGAAAATAATAAGGAATTAGGGCTAAATAAATAAATACTTAGGGTTAAATTTAATCAAACCTTAAGTTGATTCCTCAATCAATTCCCACTTAAATGGTGTTCCAAACAGACCTCCTCTGTACCCCGAAATTCATCCCCTTAAAATGAGGCATACGGACTCCATTTAAATCCCAAAAAAGATTCCTAGAAATCTTTGAAAAATCCAATAAGATTATTCCTCAAATAACCTTATTATTTAATTATTATTTGGGTGTCGTATTTTACAATTTACCCACCAAAGTTCGAGAAAGAGTTCACAATTTAGAAAAAGAAGATGAAGGTATTTTTTTAAAAAAAATTTGATTTATTGCTAATAATTAAATATAGCTTTGCAGCATCCAAAGATCAATACGAAGAAGAAAAAGAAAAGTATCTTTAGAGCAAGAAAGAGCAGAACAATTTTGTAGTCAACAGTAAGGTCGAATTCCACCTTTTAAGTGTACTATCACCTCAAAAAGTCAATCGGATTGGTGCCTATGACTCTATCAAAGAACTTTTGTGAAATTCCTAGAGCTGCACGAAGGAATCTCTAAGATCAAGTTGGCAAGATGAGATGTGCTCCACAATAAACTCAGCAACCTCCAACTGGAAAAAAGGTGAGATAGTTGCTCAAATGCATGTAAAACTAAAAGAGGTAATCACTGGATTGACCAACCTCGGAGAAACAGTGTCAAATCAGGATTCTAATATGCATTAAATGCATTTCCAAGAACCTCAGAATGGACATCAATTATAGACACATTACATCTCCAAAGATCTCAAGGTAAGTACGTTAGAGAATTTATTTTCAACCTTAGAATTACATGAGTCTTGATGTACAAGGCAAAGAAAAAAGCCAAATCAGGGATTAGCACTACAAGCCAACAAGATCGAGTTGGATTTTTATGGTAAGGAAATTTTCAAAGTTCTTCAAGTCTAATAACTTTGATCAGCGACATGCCAACAAGATTCTCCGGGCAAAAAGGAAAGTCAAATGTTATAACTACCAAAAAGAATGACACATCAATGACAACTGTCTGAAACTTAAAAGCAAAGAAAAAGACAAAGGGCCAACACGATCAAAGCACAAGAATCTGAAAGCTACGTGGGACAAAACGTCATCAAAATCTGAAGTTGAAGTGTATGCCAGACTTGCACTAATGGCAAGTCACCAAAAAGACGAAGATGACAAAACCTCATTTGAGATGAGCATCGATGAAGGGGGGAGTTTTGAATTACGAGTCCAACACGGTAAGTGAGGTATAACTCTTGTTGGAGCAATCTAGGTGCCATAAGTTTTAATGTTTAGATAAATGTTTAAGTTAGATTTATTATTGTATTTGATATGCATTGTGAGTGTGTAGGATACATGTATAACAAGGAAAGTCTAAGTGTGATCTTGGAAATGGAGAAAAGTCCAAGAGGAGTCTTGGCGGTGTAAGTCCAAGTATATAGTCTTGGCAACGTAAGTCCAAGTGTGACTTGGCAATGGTTGAAGTCCCGAAGGTGAGGAGCCTCTTGGCAAAGGAAGACCCAACAACTAAGACAAGATCGAAGGAAACTCCAGAAGGTAAGGCGTGAAGGATGGGGAGACATCTGAGGGGCGCGAGGCTGATGGAGGAGGCTAGAAGGCTAAGTCTAGGTTGGTCGGGAAAGGGCAAGTGCTGAGTGAATATACTTGGGGGTGGTTAGGGTTTTATCAGTTGCCATTCGACTAGGTCAGGGTACAGAATATTTATGTGTCCGACAGCTATGAAAATAGTAAAACGGTACCGTAGAAGTTACTATAGCAATTACTGTAACAGTACTGTAGCAGTCAACTGATACTTCCATTAATCGACTGGAATCGAGCTATTGACATGTAACTGTCAAATACCACAGAGGACCAGTCGACTGGTGGCGGGAAACACAGCTAGTTGTTTCCAAGTGCCTGGGGTGCTTGGCTAAGGTTGACGAAATAAAGATGGTTAACCCCTATTAGTAGTCTTCTAAGTGTCCTAGCATCTCAAGCGTTATTGTGAGAGTTGTGATGATGTTTTTCTACCCACAAGGAGTTACGTGAGCTAGCCGGAGGTTTTTCAGGGAGTCATCCATTGATGGATCGGTATTGTCCACCTTATGGATACCCGTAGAGTATGATAAGTGATCTCTGAACCACGTTACATAAACGTGTTATTGGATTTATTATTTCTTGTCATTGTAGAGCTTAGGGTTAGCTTTCTATTCTTGTTAGTTTTGTTTTCGTATTTTCATTGCGTGCTAACAAGTGTAGAAAGCTAACGACGTGAGTGATCAACTATTCACCCTCTCTAGTCGGCATCAAGGTCTCAACAACTCTTACCTCCCGATCAGCTTTATGAAGCAGTAAAATTGATATCTAAATGTGTGAATTTGCAAAAAGAAAATAATGAGTTAAAAATAAACTTAGCTAAAACATGTCCGTTAGAACATTTTGATAAAATTCAAATAGAAAATTTAAAATTAAAAGATCAAATAGACTTATTGAAAAAAATTATGCATGCTTAAATTCTTTACCAATTTTAAATTTTAGAAATTATGAGGGCTTAATTTATATTTAAGAAATCATAGGGGCCAAATTATAAAAATTCCTAGAAAATATATTCTAAGAAAATTTCTGATAAATTTAGTAGGTAGAAATTTATTCTGGGTTCCTAAATTTGTTCTAAACTATTAAATTGATTTTATTTATATGTTTAAATATTAATTTAATTTTAACTTTGTTAGCAAAATTATTTTTTTGTAAATCTACTATTCATATTTTCTATTGAAAGTTTTCCCTATGATGCACAAATGGATTAGCTATTAGTATCAAACTGTTCAAAAAATTTTTACCTGTAATTAATTTTGTATGAATTTTTTAACAAAAAACTAAAATTTAAAATTTCTCAGAGATTATTTTTAAAAATCATGTTTGTTTGGTTGAAGACCATTATATTTTGAATGTTTATAAAAATCAACAAGATTTTTAGATCATAAATTCTATTTTTAATAATTTAATTTCAAAATTGATTGTTGTTCAAAAATATTTATTTCGGTTAAAATAGAAATATTCTGTTTGTAAATTTTTTTTGGTTTGAATGTTAATGCTTCATTTTGACAAAAATTTTTAAGATTTTTGAAACTTAAAAAAAGTTTTAATTTTTTTTGTTAAAATAGAGAATTAATTAGTAAAAATTACTACTTTTGGTAAAAAGATAAGTTTTTGTATATTCTATTTAAAACCTCTATAAAAATTTCCAATATTTTTTCTAATTATTTTTCTTAACATGTTTTTAAAGTGATTAAAGGGAGAGAATAATTAGATATTAAGTTTAGGGAGGTTTTATTTTAAATTGCCATATTTATTTGTAATTAAAATAAATCTATTTAATTGTTATATTTAAGTTATAATTGCTTGTTTACTTATTTGTTTAACCCTAATCTTAATTCGGGTTGATGCACATCAAAAAAGAAAAAATTGTAAGTACCCCAGGTTAATTTTGATGTGATTAACTGAGTTAAGTTATGTCATGTGTCTTTTAATATCTTGTGTCTAAGTATTCAAGAACTTAGGAATACAAAAAAATCAAGCAGAATATGCGGCGAGCGAAAAGGATGGCACAGAAAATGAGTCGACAGACTTGGTGCATCTGAGGGACGAAAAGTTATGAAAGAGTATACTAGTGGACGAGAAGAACACATGCGGAGCATTCGAGGGACGAAAAGCCGGGAGGAAACCTGTTCGAGGAGAAGATCAGATTTGGGTGAGCTTAACTCTATATGGATGGAACATCACCCACGTAAAGAAAGTCAGAAAAAGTTAACTCTAAAGTTGACTTTTGGAGTCATCAAGACTCGAGGTGCCTCAGTTGTTGTGAAGGCGCCTCGGATGAGCATAATTGCTTTTGCTAGCAGCCAGACTGGAGGCACCTTCGATGGAACGAAGGTAACTCAAATGAACAGTGTCGAGATACCTCCAATCACATTAAAGGCGCTTCCAATGAAGCAAAGCCGTTGGCTGACCGTTATTGTGTGGATAAAATTTTATCCACTTGGAGGCACCCTGGATCCCTTTGGAGGCACGTCTAAGCCATGTCAGCTCAACGATAACTTTTCCCAAAAGGCTATAAATAGCCTCCTGAAGATAGGAATTAAATATCAACCACTGTATTACTTTTCTTAGCTATTTCTGTACTTTCAAAGTCTTTAAGAGACTACTCTACCTTCACGAAAGAATCTTTTTAGTGGAGCTTTCAACCGTCTTTGATTAACCATCATCTCCTCTTATTTGTTTATGTTTTTTCGTGTTTAATTAATATTGGTTCCTTGTTAAGTGCAAAAGTAAGAGATTAATTCTAACATTTTTTTTAGGACTATTCACCCCTATAGTCGGCATATCTGGACCTATAGATCCAAAAGCCCCAATTGAAATACATGTGTTTTTCTTTTGTTTGTTTTTTAGCTATGTGGTTAAGCCAATTAGACTTTGCCTTTAGGGTTTAAGGATTGGATTATAGTATTCAAACTAAAAAAAATAAATTAAATTCTAGACGCTCACGAGGTATAATATATGTATTTAGGATGTTTAAGGTTTAAAATTTTAGGAATTTTTTATTTTAAAATAAAAAAAAATAAAATTGAGGTGCGTGTATCAATTCCAAGCGCCTCAACTAAGGAGGTGTAGGAAACTGTCTGTAGCATATCACAATATTATATATATAAATTTGATATGCTGCGAATGAAGTGCTGTGGACTTTGTCCGCGACAATAGTCGAGGCTCTTGGATTGAATCTAGGTACCTCAATGCATACCATACATTTTTTTTTAGTTTCAGATTAAGCCAATTAGATTTTATCTTTAGGGTTTAGGGGTTGAGTTATAATATTCAAGTTAAAAAAAATAAAACTAAAAAAAAAGTGCTAATAGTGGGGTATAATATATTTAGGGGTTGGGTATATATTTAGGGTGTCTAATAGTATTTTTTTATTCTTTTTAAGTCTGTGGTTAAGCTAATTAAATTTTATATTTGGGGTTTAGGAGTTGAGTTATAATGTTCAAGATAAAAAAAAATTAAAACTAAAAAATTTTAGGTGCTTAGTGGGGTATAATATATATATTTAGGGTGTTTAGGGTATAAAATTTAAAGATTTTTTATTAAAAAAAAGACGCTTGGATCAATTCTAGTTATGTTATGTTGCAGAACGGTCACGAATCCTTGGTCGAAGCACGTGAAATTGATCCAAGCACCTCGGTTCATTTTTTTTATTTTTTATTATTTTTTAAAAATAAAAATCTCTTAAATTTTAAACTCCAAACACCCTAAATATAAATATTATACCCGTAAGTACTTAAAATTTTTTAGTTTTAATTTTTTTTTAGCTTAAACACTATAACTTAACTCCTAAATACTAAAGGAAAAATCTAATTGACTTAACCACATAGCTAAAAAAATAAAAAAAATACACGTATTTTAATTGAGTGTTGGGATCAATTTAGGCGCCTCGACTCAGGGTTCGAATGAGTCTATATCAAATTTATATATATATAGGTTATTGTTATGCTCCGGACGAGTTCGCAAGAACTCGTCTGCAACATAGTAATTGAGGCACTTGGATTTGATCTAGGCGCCTCAATTCAATTTTTTTTAATAGATTTTTTTCTTTCAAAAATCAACATTTTTTTAAATCTTAAATCCTAAATACATATATTATATCTTGTAAGCATCTAAAATTTTTTAATTTTTAATTTTTTTAACTTAAACACTGTAACTTAACCTCTAAACTCTAAAGGAAAATTTTAACTGGCTTAAATCCAGAGCTAAAAAAATAATTAAAAAAATACTATTAGACACCCTAACTATATTCTTAGTGAGCACCTAATTTTTTTAGCTTGATCTAATTAATTTAACCCTAGAGCTAAAAAATTTTTAAAAAAATCTAAATTAATCGAGGTATAGCTGTGTTTTGATTTAAATCTTTTATAACTTAATTTTTTAATTTTAAATTATAAATACATATAATATATATATAAAAAATTATCTGAACCAGTATCATGCCTGAACCTGTATCGGAGGCGTATATGTAACCATTTTATTTTGCAAGAAGAATTAGAACCGAAAAAAAATTAGAAGCGTCGCGGAAAGCGAATTAAACTCCACATGGGTCACCTCCCGCACGTGTTTCTCTCATGCTCGTCCAGTGATAACTGGTCACGGTCACCCCATCTCTGCCCTAAGCCGCCGCACAAGTCTAAGAACTCGTGTACTGGCGTCGACGCTACCGTCGCTCTGATAGGGTTTTTTTCCGATACGAGGAAACCTTCCTAACCATTGCTACTTTCCATTTCATTTTCATTTTCCAGGTATTAATCCATCTCCTGCTTATTCCGATCCATTCCTCCTTATTTTACCTCTTTTGTTTTGGCGTTTAGGATTTAAGGTTTTAGCGAAATGTCGGATGACGAAGCGAGGGAGGAGAAGGAGTTGGATCTCACTTTCCCAGACGTTGTTACCAAGTACAAGACCGCGGCAGAGATTGTTAACAGTAATGTTCCCCAACCTTTCTTTGCCTTTTCTTCGTTTAGTGAAGACGTTACTCGTTAGAGATTTAATCTATTATCATGTGCAGAGGCCCTTCAATTGGTGGTATCTCAGTGCAAGCCCAAAGCTAAGGTTGTTGATCTATGCGAGAAAGGCGACTCCTTCATCAGAGAGTATGCATGCTTTCTAGTCTAGCACTGTGTTTTTCACTCAGTTAATGCGAGAGGAATAAAGTAAAGTAGCAAGTTGTTGATGCCTATAGGCAAACTGGTAACGTGTACAAGAATGTGAAGAGAAAGATTGAAAGGGGCGTAGCTTTTCCAACATGCATTTCTATCAATAACACCGTGTGCCATTTCTCACCCCTTGGCAATGACGAGAATGTACTGGAAGAGAATGACATCGTTAAAATGTATATGTTGATTATCTAGATTGTTTTGTGACTCTCTACGATTTAATTCTTCTGAGGTTTTTTGGCAATATCTTCTCTGTGTTGCAGTGACATGGGGTGTCATATTGATGGGTTTATTACTGTGGTGGCACACACTCATGTTATACAGGAAGGACCAGTGACTGGTAGAGCAGCAGATGTGATTGCTGCTGCCAATACAGCAGCAGAAGTTGCCTTGCGCCTTGTGAGGCCAGGAAAAAAGGTGCCTTTATATTTGACAAAGATGAAATTGTTAATAATCTTTCCTAACTATGTAGAGGGATTTTGAATTTAGTTTCTAATATATGCATTGCGAAGACGTTACAAGACTGCTCATTGTTCTAAGTCAACACTTCAAGCCACGTTGATGTTAATTCCAACTTCAATATTACCATCATCTGGTGCGTATTTGACCAACTCAGTGTTGTGTCTTGCTCATGGTGACTGACGTTCAACCAATTTGCAATTTATGAAAATTAACTTTTACAAGCAATTGGTGTGTTAACTCTTGAAGGCAGTCGGAATAGCAAAGGAAATTGGGAAATTTCTGTTCATTTATGTCATCCTACACTTTCTGTTTTATATTTTCTCACACTAATTGTAATTTTTTTGTTTGGAGAATGTGATAAATTCTCTGTCTCATGGATGAATGCCATACAACATCTACTTTAAGATCTTTATCATTTTGATGGTTCTTCTTAAATTTTCTTTTATGATTTATTTATTTAAGTTCTTATTTGCTTATCAAAGAATCCAATGGATAAAAGGTCTGTTTAGTGAACATTGATTTTTAAGTGATCCATCTAAAATAATTAGCACAATCAATTTTCATGTCAATGTTTACCTTGTTTCTATGCCATTAAGTTTGATACTTAGAAGCTGCAAATTGATGGCTGGGTTTTTCCTGGTTTAATCTTAGTTTCAGAATCGGAAAATTGATTGCTAGTGAAATCACCTAAGAAATATTTTTTTCAGTTGTAGCTGGCTGTAGTACGATTTGAACAAGACCTCTTAATACAACTGAATTAAATCATTTTCATCAAGAAATAGAACAAAAGCAAATCAACCTTCATACATGTGGATTGCTTCAATTTGAACCAAATAATTAAAATCATTCATTAAAATTGTTCTTTTGAACACTGAATTAAACTATAGATATAGTGTGGTAATTTTCAAACTGAACAATGCAAAATATTCTGTTGAAAGTGTACAGAACATGTTTTATTTTTATGTGTTTTCTGTATGAATTGATAATAGACACATGTACTTGTTGGGAATTCCTGAAGGACATGATGGCTTAGACTTTAATAATTGATGGAATGACCTCTTGGATCTGACCCAGTGTCTTTCATAATTTTCAGTATTGTTTTTTTTGTTTGTTTCATGCTCACTTTGAATTTTATTTAAATCTAGATATGGTAGAACAGTCATGATTCATTTTGCCTGATTAGTAGACACTAATTTCATCAATCATTTCAAAACTATCATTTCTCGAGTAAGAGATTCTAGTTGTTTGAATTTTGGATTGAATCTAGAATCTAACAGTCATTTGTATATAAATATGAGAAAGTGATAGAAAAGTTCTTCTATTTTGTAATTTATGTTACAATCTTGTTCATTTAGATAGTAATGGTAATGGTACTGATGTTAAGGTACAAGAAACAAGTTCTCCTTGATCCAAATTTCTAAATTTGAAACATTGTAGGAAGAGGTTGGCATCTGTGTCATTGAACATGCAGATAGCTCATGGTTTCTCTTCATTTGTTCAGCTTTCTTGTCTGACTGTTACTAGGCAATTTGATTCTAGTAAGTGAGCCTTTTCAAGAAATATAAAAAAATGAATGTGTTTGATTAGTTCAAAGTATGTTTGGCCCGTTACCCAATTTCTTATCATGTTAAGTATTCCTTATCCTTTTAATATGTAGTATTTTTTTTCTCCTTTACAATACAGTATGTACAATCTCATCATCATTTTCAAGACCAGGAATGTACAGATCTAGTACTCTACAGTTTATTGATTTGATTGTTTACTCTAACCAAATGGAACTCAATTTTGTATTAGCTGGTGCTTTTATATGCTTGTGATTTATTCCAATTTCAGTTTCTTAATCATGCCTCTTTTCTCTTATAGAATAAGGATGTCACAGAAGCTATTCAGAAGGTAGCTGCAGCTTTTGATTGCAAAATTGTGGAAGGAGTGCTTAGTCATCAGTTGAAGCAGTTTGTAATTGATGGAAACAAAGTAGTTTTAAGTGTTGGAAATCCAGAAACACGTGTTGATGAAGTGGAATTTGAAGAAAACGAAGTGTATGCAATTGATATTGTGACAAGTACTGGTGAAGGAAAGGTGAGTATGATGCTTGTGGGGGTTCTTTGCAATCAAGATCACCTGTCACACTGCTGTACTAAATCATTCAATTTTTTTAAATCTTCATGTTTGCTATTTGCTAAATCCTTTGATATTGGTTTTGTAGCCAAAACTGTTGGATGAGAAGCAAACTACTATTTATAAAAGAGCTGTCGATAAGAGCTATCAGTTGAAAATGAAGTCTTCAAGATTCATTTTCAGTGAAATAAGCCAAAAGTTTCCAATCATGCCATTTACTGCAAGGTTTGTTGTGCTAAGCTTTCAGCATAGACTTGTGTGGCCTCTTTTATTTATTTATTTATTTATTTTTTCTTCAACCATGTGCTTCTTGTTTGTCGTCATCAGGGTTTTGGAAGAGAAAAGATCTCGACTTGGACTTGTTGAATGCGTGAGCCATGATCTTTTACAGCCATACCCTGTGTTGCATGAAAAACCTGGTATGCCTTTTGGCTCAGATGATTAATTGTCATTAGTTGAATCCTTTTCATTGCTTCATTATAAATACTCTTGGAGGAAGCAATCGATGCCATTTATCGTAATCCAAGACTTGCATTTTAGATATACAGTTCCACAGAGTATCAACTAACTAGACACCTGATGGTTTATATTTTCAGGGGAACTTGTTGCACACATCAAATTTACAGTATTATTGATGCCAAATGGGTCAGACAAGATTACCTCTCATCCACTTCAACAGATGCTGTCTACCAAGTCAATTGATGACCCTGAAATTAAGGCATGGCTGGCCTTGGGGACAAAAACAAAGAAAAAAGGTGGAGGAAAGAAGAAAAAAGGTGTGTAACTATTTTCTTTTGTCAACTACTGGAAATCAATTGGTAATATCTGCCTGAGGAAATGTCCAAGTAGTTTAGAATTTCAAACATGGCATATATCTGCAGAAACAGGTGGTAAAATGTTTAATATACCTTCTATATGGATTCTAGATATTTGGTACATTAATGTAACAAAACTATTTTTTAATACTAGGTTTCTATTTGGTTATTTTTGCTACTTGTAGGGAAGAAAGGCGATGCACAAGATGAATCTGAACCAATGGATACTACAAATAGCACTAGTGCTTAGTGGATAAGAAGCCAATTTTTTTTCCTGTTATTTGAACTTGGCTTCTTCCAGCACCTCCCAACTTTTCGATAATTTACTTCAAAATCATTATGGAAACTAAAACAGATTACTTTGCTTGTGATGAAAAGATTTTGGTATTTATGAAATTCAAATGTTTTCAATTAAAAGGTTGCGCATATCTTCAACCTTTAACTTTGTATTCATGTCTGCTTAGTTTGCTGCAAGTGTTGCTGAATAGTGTGCATGTTCCAGAAGACCACTGTTTCATTCTTCCAGTTATTTTGAGATTTCAGACCGTGTTGATTTGTTTTTTTTCGGCAATTTACCAAAACGGGTAAGTGGTTTGGCGTTTTTCCCATTTCAGCACTTGCTTTTGAAATTGTCAAAACAATGTAGTCTCGTTGAGTTAATTTCCCATGGTCAGTTCTAATGAGATGTTTCGTGGCTTCACCCAAGGAGAGTTGACTCAAACAAGGCATGCGATGCTTTTTCTTATTAGTTGTGGAGCTTATACAAACACCATGAGTTTTAAAGAAGCTCTGAGTCCCTAATTGTTTTTTGAAATTCATTTCTTTTTGTCATTAGGTTTCATTTTTGTGCAATGGTTGTCTTCTTTGTATTGTTTAGTCTTATTGTTGGTGTTGATCTGTGTTTGAGATCAGTAATGGATGTTCTATGGCTTTTTATCTATTTATGGAAAGAAGATTAGTTGTATTATCATTTAAGTAGTTTGTTCTTTTATTTTAAGGAGCTCACAAATAATGTTGAAGATTATTGATTAAAAAGTTAAATCGCATATTAGATTATCTGTAGGTATAATATACAGTTTGAATGTAACATTGAAAATAATAAACATAAATAGGGCTATAAAGATAAACCAACATTTGTGATGTTGGTTTTTAGAAATCAACAACAGGAAAAATTAATAATATTGTGGTGATGATTTCTGGAAATCAATTGCAATGTGGTGTTATTGATTTTCAAAAATCAACAACACTTGTGTTGCTTGTTTTTGAAAATCAGTCTCATATTATTGTTTTTAAAAAATCATCGTTGAAATTTGAGGAAGCGTCCTGGGTAATGGCTTTAGAAGTATGCTTTGCATGCTAAGGAATGTTGGCTCCCACCTCCTAATGTTGTTGTGAGGCTTGGTGCACTGCAGGCCCTATTTGGTGGGGGTTGTTGTTGACGAGGCCTACTCTACATTCTTTATGTCGGAAACAATACTCTGCATTGTGAGGCTGCGGTAGAGGATGGTAGCAGAAGTGGGATGAGCCACGTCGGGGATCCAAATGTGGGAATTCTGACAGGTGCGGTCGAGGACTGAGGAGCTGAGGGAAGAGTTGGAGAGCACCAGGGTGTGGAAGTGTCACATGGAGGTGGCCAGCGGTGGTGAGAGAGTGAAAGAGATGGTGGGGGAGTTGAAAGGGTGGTTCGGGATCAGTTGAGATCCTCTGTCCCTAAAATGGTGTGTCCTCATGTCCCCTCGCCGATCGAATAATCATGATAACATTGTGATGTGCACTGCATCCTTGAGATATGATTTAAATCGTCCGATCGGTGAGGGGACATGGGGACACACCATTTTGGGGACAGAGGATCTCAACTTGTTTCAGGATGCTGAGGAGTGGAAGCGAGAGTTTTGTGGGGGGAGGGGGGGGGCATTCCTTGAATTTTATAGATCGTTTATTTGTTTAGTGTTCAATCGTCAGCAAGTTGAAATTTTTATGTGAATTCTAAAATCACAACATACGTCACTTATCTATGAATCAAACATTCATCTACTCCATCTGCAGATCCTGAGATTTCAACGGCTCGTACTCATCCAAGTACGCCTCTAGATGACCTGCCAAGCTTGACATGTCGAAGCTCTCATGGTGGTATGACTTGCAGACGAAGTAGACCACGGTTTGCACTGTCAACGCGAGGAGGATCACCACCCCCAATAGGAGGAGCAGCGATAGCAGTAAGGTGAATCATTGCTGATTTTCAGAAATTAGTAACATGAAGTTGAACTGTAAACTTTAAAAGATCATAACTTTTGACTGAAATTGAATCGTGATACGCATAATAATAAAATCGAAGCTTGTTCAGAGATATTCGATTTGATATATTATGTGTTTTGTAATAAAACCAGAATCAAAAGTTATGATCCCTCAAAGTTATAATTTATAGTTGTAGTAGCTACGATTTGATAGTTGCTACAACGTGTTGCTGATCTTTAGTATACCAATACTTTACATCAACACAATACATTGTGTTGTTGATTTGCAAACAATGTCGTGTTGTTGATTTTGAAAAATCAGCAACACGATGTATTGTGTTGTGGATTTCGAAAAACAATAGTTGATTTCGTCGAAGATTTCTAAATGAGCTTTGATTTGATATATTATGCATTCTATGGTTTAATCCTAGTCAAAAGTTATGATCTCTCAAAGTTTAATTCAACAACAATGTAGTTACTGGTCTTTCGAAGATCAACAACACCTTGTAGCAGCTACGAAATCACAACTTCTACAACTTATATCAAATTGAAAATCTCTAAACGAGCTTCGATTTGTTATATGATGCGTTTAGTGATTTAATTCAGTCAAAAGTTATGGTATTTTGAAGATCAGGCGTAAACAACAACACAATATATTGTATTGCTAATTTCAGTAGTATAAAATCAGCAACAACATGTTACTAAGTTAAACTTTAAGATATCATAACTTTTGACTCGGGTTGAACCATGAGATATAATATATCAAATTGAAGATTGTTCAGATTTAATATATTGTGCATCTCGTGATTTAATCTCAGTTAAAAGTTATGGTCTCTGAAATCAGCAACATTTGTTGCTGATTTTTTGAAATCAACGACACAATGTTATTGATTTTCGAAAATCAGTGTTGTGTTGCTGATTTTCATAAATCAGTAAGACAATCTTGCTGATTTTAAAAAAATCAACAACAACATGTTGTTGATTTAAATTTTTAGAAATCATAACTTTTGATTTTCGGAAATTAGTAACATGGGGTTATTTTCGAAAATCAGTAACATCATGTTACTGCTGATTTTTAGAAATCAGCAATACAGTGTTGCTGATTTTCGGAAACCAACCACACAAGTATTGTTGGTTTATCTTTATGACTCTATTTATATTTATTTTCTATATATTACATTGAAACTGTATATAATATCTGCAAATAATTTAGTCTTGATTTAATTTTTCAATCAATAATCTTCATCATTCTATGTGAGCTCTTTAAAATAAACAAATAAAATACTCAAAAGATAATGCAACCAATATTCTTTTGATAAACATATAAAAAAGCACAGGACATTCATCACTGATATCAAACATCAATGATAAAACTAAATAATACAAGGAAGACGACCATTGTGTAGGATCATTACACACATGAGCGAGGGGGGGGGGGGGGGGGGGGGTGAATCATGTGGATCATTACACACATTCGATTTTTAAATGTGAGTACGCAGCGGAATAAAATAAAGTAGAAATCGAATAACACAAGTACATGAGGAGTTACTTGACAGAGCCTTCTACGACTCCTATTCAAAGATCCACAATCTCTCAGACAGTATCGACGGGCAATACACTAAAAACCTCTTTCTGAACTGCCGGAAAAGGGAACCGAGTACAATAGAAAACTAAGGACAAGTATAATAATCTACATTTTCCTTTATGTAATAATTAAACACTTAATTAAAACTTTCATTGCCTAACACTTGAAGATTTTTGGATTGAACTTGATGTCAGACGACTTCTCAGCAGTAGTAGAGCGTAGCAATGTCATAGTATAGTGGGAGGATGAAGTCAGAGCAGCTGGAATATCAAATGATCGTGTATAGAAGTTCTGCATTGAAGATTGGCCGAACCTCCCTTTTATAGAGCATTAGAGGCACCTCCAATGACACTTGAAGTGCCTTCAACCCCAAAACTCATCCCCGAAGAAGTGGCTCCTCATCCTTTACGAAGCTTTCTGCCTTATCCGCTCAAGGGTGCCCTTATTGAGCTCTGAGGCGCCTTCGCGTCATGCTCCAGGACACCTCCAGTGACATGGAAGGCGCCTCCGCTCCTTTCCATGCGGGCCTTCGGCCAAGCTAGCCGAGGCGCCTCCAATCGCATAGGAGGCGCCTCGGGCATTGTTCACTCGAGTGTGCCTTGTGCATTTTTTACTTTTGTAAAACAAGTTAGTCCAAAAATAAAGTGTAACATACAAAACAAAGTTAGCACAATAATAAAATGATATTATTAATTAGATCTTGTCTTCCTGAGACTAGGATCTAATCACGGTCTCAGTGTAAGTTTTCAAAATAGACCTAAATTGGACCTGCACTTAAAGCCCCTAATTGAAACTCACTCTCATTGGAACACTTTCCTCCAATGACTTACCTTACTTACCATACAGAATCACTTGCCTCTGTTGGGATTCAATTAAAGTCCTATATTGGAAAGGGTTGGGAAAGATCATGGGTTTAAAAGAATGTATAATATCTCCATTGGTATGAGACATTTTGGGTAGAATCATAGTTTGTAAAATCGCGATCCAGATCATAGGATTGTACGATCCTACGATCTGAAAACTCAAAATCGATCCAAGATCATGCAGAATCGATTTTTGCAGTAGGATCAGAACAGAATCGGTAGGATCGGAGTAGAATCGAAGCAGGATCGGTGGAAGCTTTGAGAGGTTATAACTTTTGACTCTGACTGAACCACGGGGCCTATAATATATCAAATTAAAGCTCGTTAAGAGATCTTTAATAAATTTCAAAGTTTATCCTTAATCACCCTATTTTAAATCCAAAAAATATCATTGAAATCCTTTTCGGATGCCTAAAAGATTCTATCTTTTTTTCGTCTTGTTAGTGTTTTAAATTATTTAAACATATGTTTAATTATTTTTGAGTTAGTTTTTTATCAATAATATTTTGTCATTTCTTTTCCCCAAAATGATGAGTTTTTCGATGCCTATTGTCTAGTATTACGTGACATCAACCAGTTTTTAGAAGATTATTTTCAGCGTTCATATTTTAATCAAAATATTCAATAGCTTTTGTTATGTACATTAGGTGCTTTGTTGCCCTTTAAATTAGTTCATCTTATAAACCAAGAAAATATTTTTGACGTCGTATGTGTTATTGTTATTGTGTTAATAGAAATTTTATATTCTTTTATTTTATGATATGAAAATATAAATATTATTACTATGCAAAAATGGTAGTTAAATTACTAGTTAATTTAAATTTGTACATATAATAATATAATCTGAGATGTTGAGTGTAAATGATTGCATATATATGCAAAATTAGTTGTCTATTTATATATAAATAAGTTTTTAGGCATTTTTAAAAATTATTAATCATGTATGATAATATTTTAAGGGTTTTTGGTAGGATCATATGATTCTACGATCCGATCCTGACCCTAAATGGATTCTACGTAGGATCGCGATTCTACAAACTATGGGTAGAGCCAAAGAGTAAAGAAATGAGGGTCTAGGTCCAATGTGGACAATATCATGTCATTTTGAAGATATGTGGACATCCTTTAGGCACAATAAATGGTATCAGAGCAATGGTCTAAACCAGATACCATGTGGGGCGGCCTTTAACGAAGTTGAGGAGAGGCTCGGAGTAGGTCAGGGTGATTGAATGCTCGCGGGGAGGCCCAGAGTAAGTTAGGATGACTGGATGTTCGCGGGAAGACCCGGACCATGAAAGTAATTTGTTGGGACCTTGACAATCGCTAGAGGGGGTGAATAGCGTCTCACCCAAAACGTCGCTTCATACACTCGTTAGTACGCAGTGGAAACAAAGATACTAACAAACAAAAGGAAAACTAACCCTAGACAACAATAAAGACAAGAAGCAAACCAATACACGTTCATTTAACGTGGTTTGGAGATAAAGCTCTTACTCTACGGCTGTTCGTAAGATGAACGATCTCGATCTGTCAGTGGATGATTCCCCCGAGAATTTTCGGCTAGCTCGCATAGCTCCTTATGGGTGGAAAAATTTCACCATAACTCACACAAGACCACACTAGATCACTTGGACACTTGAAGACTTTAATTAGGGATAACCACCACTAATTTCGTCAACCATGCCTAAGCACCCCGAGCTCTATTAAATACAGCTCGGGAGAAAATACCAAGTTATTTTTCCACCACCAGTCGACTGATAAAAACAACAGTCGATTGGTCCTAAGTGGAATTCGACCGTTACAGGCCAACTGCTCGATACCAGTCGACTGATGAAAACACCAGTCGACTGATTCGCATGGGTTGAGCGAACAGAGACATTCTGTTCATTACCAGTCAACTGATGAAAATATCAGTCGACTGCTACAGTATTGCTACAATAACTGCTATAATAAAATCCTAAACCTAGGATTTTATCCTGAGTACAATCTCTCATGCACTCGTCCTTGCCCGCACAACCTAGACTTAGTCTTCTAGCCTTCTCCATCAGCCTCGCATCCCTCGGGTGCCTCCCCATCTTTCACACCTTGCCTTCTGGAGCTTCCATCGGCCTTGTCATTATTGTCGAGTCTTCCTTTACCAAGAGGTCACACCTCTGAGACTTCATCCATTGTCAAGTCACACTTAGATTTACGTTGCCAAGACTACATGCTTGGACTTACACTGCCAAGACTTATCCTTACTTTCCTCCTTTGTTAAAATAACACTTGGACTTTCTTTATTGTACTTGTATTTTGCACACTTACAATTCATATCAAATACAATAATAAACCTAACTTAAACTTTTGCCTAAATATCAAAACCTAGGGTACCTAGATTACTCCAACATAATTGTGGTCCTTCGTTTGAGGGGAGGATTGTTGGGATTCAATCAAAGTCCCACATTAGAAAAATTTGGGAAAGATCATGAATTTAAAAGGGCGTATGATATCTCCATTAGTATGAGACCTTTTGGGTAGAGCCCAAGAGTAAATCCATGAGGGCTTAGGCCCAAAGTAGATAATATCATGTAATTGTGAAGATATGTGGACATCCTTTAGACACAACAGACTCTACTTCGGCTCACGAGGTCTTCCCGCCAGTTGTTAGGTCTACAGACCCAACTGGACTTCGGCTAGTTGTCAAGTCTCGCGGACCCAGCCGAACTTTTCGCCAAATATCGGGTCACTCCTTGACCTATCTAGATTTTTCGCCAAATATCAGGTCACTCCTTGACTTATTTGGATTTTTTGCCAAATATCGGGTCACTCCTTCACCTATTTGGACTTCTGCATCAGCTACCAAGTCATCCAGACCTAGCTAGATTTCAACCTGGTGTCAGACCCATCAAGTCCTACACAGTTGATAGAAAGGTTAGATCACACAACATCTAACTTTAATTCATTTGTCATTTATCAAAATTTAGGTTTGATCATAGACGCCAATTGCACCAACACATTGCACCAGCATGAAACCTAGTGGCAAAGAAAATGAGTTTCCAAGAGCGATTAGGGACTCAGAGCTTCCTTGAAAATGCATTGCTAAGGGTGTCTAGATGAGCTTCATAACTAGTAGGAAAAATCATCTCATGCCTTGTTAGAGCCAACTTTCCTTGGGTGAAGCCGTAAAATGTCTCACTGAAGGGTTAGAATTGACCATGAGGTTAATCCATCAACAGGCAGTTGAGATTTTAGAATCAAAAGGCATCTCACGATCGAGAAGGCTTCATTGAGATGCACTACTTGGGTCTTCAACTGAGACTGAAGTGGCTTCTGCGAAGAGGAGCAAGCATTAAAAGAGAGTTCTTGACATTCTATCTAATATTTATTTAGCAATGAACTCTGATAATAACATAATAATAATAGAATAATTTCAAAGGAAAAAAAGTACTTGATAGATAATAAATTATAAAACACATAACTTTAAAAGCTCAAACATGAGCTTCCATCAAGCCATTACTTTCTTCTCTCATCCTTTAACCAAGTCATTAGTCAATGTCCTCAATATCCACATATTCTTCACACCCTTCTTTCTTGGTGTCACGCCCCAGAGGAGTCCCAGCCAGAGGAAAAATCCGGCAGCATCTCCCCTGTACATGTGATAATCTGAATCATTTATACAACCACAAGTATGCATCAGCCACACATGACTGGAAAATACATACAACCACGCAGTTATATATTAAACAACCCACACGGATGGACTAAAAACACAACTGATGTGCGTAGATTATATATACTTTTATGCATGTCTTGACTCACATTTACTTGTATTTCATTAGCATAATCTATGTTTATTGCACCCTATTTTATTGTAATGTCATACTTCCAGTATATTTTGTTCGGAGATCTGTTCTTTGCTTGTTTTTATTGATAGGACGCTATTTGGAGCGAAAATGGAGTAAAAACGCACACAGGAGTTTGGGTCGTGTAGGGCACACGACCGTGTGGCCATTAGGATGTTCAGGCCGTGCCAAATAGCACGGCCGTGCCAAATAGCACGACCGTGCCAAATAGCACGGCCGTGCCTGGAATCTAGATTTGAAGAGGGCCACGACCGTGTGAGACATACGACCGTGCCAACATCCCGTGGCCAAGCAACATACGGCCGTGCCAAATGACACGACCGTGTGAATCCACACGACCGTGTGACCTCGGCAGAGAAGAAAAAGGCCACGACCATGTGAGCCATATGGCCATGTGACTCAACCCGAGAAGAAGCCGTGTGAGGCCGTGTAGATTCCACACGGCCGTGTGACGAAGAACACGGGTCGTGCCACGCCAAAACAGGGCTGTGCTGAATTCTGGGCAGATTGTAGACCGTTCGTAATTTGGCCATAACTTTGCGCTCCGTTGGAGTTTCGGGATGTTCTTTATATCGAAACATAGCTGACTTCAAGATCTACAATATTTCTTCAGATCCAACAGAGAGAAAGCATTGTCTGCCCATGCTAAATGGCACGGTCGTGCCTCCCAACCACGGGTTCAACTGGACCTCCGCCCAGACTGCAGACCAAACTTTGAACTGTCATAACTTTCGTCTCGGTTGGAGCCATGGCTCGATCCAAGTATCAGATTGAAGATAATTTCAAGAGATACAACTTTGGTTCAGGGTAAATCACGAGAAAACCTGGTTTAATGAGTGAAAAACTCGGTTTACCGAACCCCTGGAATCCTGATTTTCCTGGGCAGCTTGGAGGAGGTATAAAAGGGTCAAGAACCCTATTCTTGGGGCATCTTTTGGTTTGAGATTTCGTCCCTCTCCTTCGGAAAGCGTTCTCCCCTTCGGGGGAAACCCTAGAGCTTCATCCACCGCCATCCCTTGACGTTCCGTCCATCTCTAGAGCAAGGAGGCATCCCCAAGACATCGGAAACCTCGGCAAGCATCTCTTCTTCCCCTTCTTTTCACATCAATGGTTGTAAGTATGCTTTACTTTATGTTTTGGGGTTGTTTTTCCCTCACAATGGAGTAGATCTCCTTTTTTTATGGATATAGGGAGTAGTTTTGATGTATGAACTAGTGTACGCTAATTTCCTTGTTCAATGAAGGTTTTATGCCATTCTCTACTTATGTTGTGCCTCTTATGTGTTTGATAAAGCGTGTGAATGGTATAAGCATGTAGACATGAGGGATTTATCTGCTTATTAAGGTTGCTACTAGACTGGATAACCGGGGGGTCCCTAGTGACAGAGGATACCCATTCAACCGGACATATTATGCCCTTAGTGACAGAGGACATCGATACTTACCCAATTTCTAGAGTCAAAAGGTCTTAACATAGGGATTAATCCTTAAACATGGAGAGTAAGGAAGTGACTATGCATTAGGGACATAATCCTACATCATAATGAAATCGAAATCCTAGAATCCATCTCCCAAATCTCAATTCCCTCCAAGATCGATTCTCTCATCCTTCTCTTTCTCTCTTCAATCACTCTCGTTAGTTTGCAAGCACCAAAGCCAACTTTCAACCGTCTAGATAACTTACTTTATGACATCTCTAGTGCTTAATCAACAGTCCTTGTGGGTTCGACAAATCTTATATATTACTGATGGCGAAACCGTACACTTACGGTAGCATAACAAGTTTTTGGCGCCGTTGCCGGGGACTGTTCGCATTAACATTGGTAGATTAGTAATTTAGTTAATCTAGACTTGTGAATAGTTTTTGCTTTTCCATTTTCATAATTAAAAAAAAATAAAAAATTGCAATTTGTTTTCCATATACATAATCGAAAAAACCCTGCATTTTCTTTTTTGTCCTTAAATTTTGCATTTTTTTTTCTCTTTTTCTTGCAATTTAAATTTTGCATTTTATTTATTGTTTTTTTTAGATATCTTGAACACTAACATGTCAAGTAGGTCTTTAAGAGAATTTTTCACACCCATGAGTGTAAGACCCAGATCTCCCATTGATAAAGGCTATAATCCAGATGAGCAACTTGAGTTCCTTTGTGGAGGATGTGGTAGCACGTCTCATCCGTCTGCCATATGCCACCTCTTTCAAAAGGAAGATCGCCCTCCCACAGAACCAATTGATAATATCTGCACGGCTTGTGGCAGTTCATCCCATCCAACTGCTTTATGTCACTTCTTCCAAAATGCTGCTAGCTCTTCCACGGAACTTCAGCACTTATTCCAACTTCAACATCAAGATACATATGAGCAAGTTCCTGACACTTATGACTATGACTGGGGAGATTATCAAATCCAGAACCTTCAACTCTAGTTAATTCCTGAGCAACATGAGCAGTCACTATCCCAGCAGCAGAATCCTGACATGCATCAACATTACAATCAATTTTGGATGGACCATCAAAATTTGGACTACAACTGCATACAAAATGTTGAGCATATTTCCCAAGTAAATCAAAGTTCGTCAGAGTTTCAAGATGATTTTTCATTGGACAGACCACATCATTCACAACTAGATGAGCTGATGGACTTGGAGGACTCTCAAAACCTAAATATTCCTGCTCCAAGTCAGATGAAGACCACAACACATGATTCTGAAGAGCTAATGGTGCAACGAGGGATCCTAGCTTTACAACTATTACTACAAATTTCTAATAAAACTGTTGATTCTTCTATTGATGATATAGATGTTAGTGGACTCTTCATTATTTATGATGATGATGTGGTGGATAAAAGTATAGGGACATGTACTATGGAGGAAATGCCCCAAGGATCACCTCCTGTGGTTGCACAACAAATTGATATAATGGAATTTGTAAGAATGGAATTGGTTGATGATAAATATGTAGGGACTTGTGCAATGGAAGCAAAGTCCCAAGAATCACCACTTTCAGAAGCACCATCACTCGAGTCAGAGCTAGAGCCACCACATAATTCTGAAGGGGTCATGTCCACTTGTTTAGAACTTTCAGGTACATCTCAACAATGCAAGGCTAGTATTTCTAGTGATCTTTTGAAAAATTTTATAGAGGTACCTATAATTGATTTTGTTGGATGTGATTCAATTTTTGATACATATTCAATTCATACTAATACGGTTCTAGTTCCTTCTTATATTACATGCTTGTGGGAGGTTTACCTTTCTTTTGGGTGTGTAGGTTTTCAAGAGGCTCATAGTTGGAAGCTCAGACTGAACTGTCTTCGACCACCTAAAAGAATTTCAAAGAAGACGAAGATGGAAAGAGTTATACTTTACTCTATAGCTCCTTTGATGAAAGCTCCCTCCATGATAAGAGCCCTTGGTAAGAGAGTGATGAAATATCTTACCACTCCAAGAGCGAGATTTCGATGAATCTAATGAGGTGGTCGAGCTAATAATCTTAAACGAGCGCTTCTTGGGAGGCAACCCAAGTTCATTTTCTTCATTTTCATTCATGTCTTTAGTTCTTTCTAGTTTCATTTCTTTATAATAAACATGTATCCTCTACTTAATTTTTGTTGTATACTTTTTTTATAGGATTCAAAGATTAGAAGGAGGGCAACTACATGGTGGAGAAGTTAATGACATAGGCATTTGGCACGCATCATTTGGTAACTTCTCTTACTTTTAATCTCCTCCACATTGCTTTTAGTTTTCATTGGAACAATGAAAAGTTTAAGTCTGGGGGATGCATTAGATGCAGTTGGTTTAGTTTAGTTTTTGCTTATTTCTTTTGCATAATAAGTTTTTCCTAGTTGCATCATTCATCACATTATGATTGTTTGTTCCTTAATACAAAATATTAGCACGTTTCATCTAGATATTTATGTTGTGATTTGGTATGTTAGTATGCCTATTGATCTTTATTTCCTCTCCATAGTAGCATGAAGTGAGCATTGTTATTACTAGAAGAATTTGAATGTTGGCCTAGTTTTAGGATCTCTTCACATTATGCTTGACTTTGATGGTAGATATTTTTGAAAATAGTCATGATTCATAGAACCGGACTAGTACTCTAGCTTCTATGACGACCTCTCAACTACATTTTGGTTACCGGATAAACTCAGATCATGTAAGCTCATTTGAAAAATCAATCCAAAAAGAAAAATGAAAGTTTGTTCAAGTTTGATACTTTGCAAACATTAAAAAAAATAAGGAAAAAAATAAGGGATAAAAAAATAGTTATCGTGAGTGGAAACTAGCAATTCACCCCTTTGAGACCGAGTTAGGTTACTTGGGAAATGAATGTTATGTTTCTCTTGATACTGAGTATTCCATTGAGACCTTGTGTAGACGATGCATAGCATTTTTGAGGGGAACGAACATTGCGTGTGGTAGGTAAGTGCCTATCGCTGGAAGTATGAGGAACACGGTTAAATGAAAAATTGACTAGGCTTAGAGATTGACACTTGAAAAAAGTTAAGCCACTTATTACACTGAGCACGGAGAACATCTACTTAGGCCACACTCAAACACTTTTGGTATTATGCTCATCAATAAAACTATATGATAGGTTTATATTGATTCACTATGAATTATTACATGTCATCTACGCACATAAATCTAGATTGCGGGTTTTGCTTGAGGACAAGCAAATGTTTAAGTCTGAGAGTGTGATGTGCGTAGATTATATATACTTTTATGCATGTCTTGACACACATCTACTTGTATTTCATTAGCATAATCTATGTTTATTGCACTCTATTTCATTGTAATGTCATACTTCCATTATATTTTGTTCGGAGATCTGCTCTTTGCTTGTTTTTATTGACAGGATACTATTTGGAGTGAAATTGGAGCAAAAACGCACACAGGAGCTTGGGCCGTGTAGGCCACACGGTCGTGTGGCCATTAGCATGTTCAGGTCGTGCCAAATGGCACGACCGTGCTTGGAATCCAGATATGAAGAGGGCCATGGCCGTGTGAGACACACGGCCGTGCCAACATCCTGTGGCCAAGCAACACACGGCCGTGCCAAATGGTACGGCCGTGCCAACGATCCAGAGGAGAGAAAGGTCACGACCATGTGAATCCACACGGCCGTGTGACCTCGGCAGAGAAGAAAAAGGCCACGGTCATGTGAGCCACACGGCCATGTGACTCAACCCAAGAAGAAGCCGTGTGAGGCTGTGTGGATTCGTGTGACGAAGAACACGGGCCGTACCACGCCAAAACAGGGCTGTGCTGAATTCTGGACAGATTGCAGACCGTTCGTAATTTGGCCATAACTTTGCGTTCCGTTGGAGTTTTGGGATGTTATTTATACCGAAATATAGCTGACTTCAAGATCTACAACTTTTCTTCAGATCCAACAGAGAGAAAGCATTGTCTGCCCATGCTAAATGGCATGGTCGTGCCTTCCAACCACGGGTTCAACTGGACCTCTCCCCAGATTGCAGACCAAACTTTGAACCGCCATAACTTTCGGCTCGGTTGGAGTCAGGGCTCGATCCAAGTATCAGATTGAAGATAATTTCAAGATCTACAACTTTGGCTCAGGATAAATCACAAGAAAACCTGGTTTAATGGGTGAAAAACTAGGTTTATCGGACCCCTGTAATCCTGGTTTTCCTGGGCAGCTTGGAGGAGGTATAAAAGGATCAAGAACCCTATTCTTGGGGCATCTTTTGGTTTGGGATTTCGTCCCTCTCCTTGGGAAAGGGTTCTCCCCTTTGGGGGAAACCCTAGAGCTTTATCCACCGCCATCCCTTGATGTTCCGTCCATCTCCAGAGCAAGGAGGCATCCCCAAGACATCGGAAACCTCGGCAAGCATCTCTTCTTCCCCTTCTTCTCACATCAAGGGTTGTAAGTATGCTTTACTTTATGTTTTGGGGTTATTCTTCCCTCACAATGGAGTATATCTCCTTTTCTATGGATGTAGGGAGTAGTTTTGATGTATTGATTGATGTATGAACTAGTGTACGCTAATTTCCTTGTTCAATGAAGGTTTTATGCCATGCTCTACTTATGTTGTGCCTCTTATGTGTTTGATAAAGCGTGTGAATGGTATAAGCATGTAGACATGAGAGATTTATCTCCTTGTTAAGGTTGCTACTAGACTAGATAATTGGGGATCCTTAGTGACAAAGGATACTCATTCAATCGGACATATTATGCCCTTAGTGACAGAGGACATTGATACTTATCCAATTTCTGGAGTCAAAAGGTCTTAACATAAGGATTAATCCTTAAACATGGAGGGTAAGGAAGTGACTATGCATTTTGGACATAATCCTACATCATAATGAAATCGAAATCCTAGAATCCATCTCTCAAAGCTCAATTGTTGGTTGCTACTCGGAATACCATTCTAGTTCCCCTGTACAAAAATTTGTACAAGCATAGAACTTAACCTAGTTACCCATGTCCTCTACTGAAGTTAAACTTGGATTGCAAACGATGCTTAACATTATTAATCCAAGTTGCTCTTCAGAAATTAAACTTGGATTGAAAACGATACTTAACATTTTTACTCCAAGTTTAACCGATATGATCTTCCTAAGTTAAACTATATTACAGAAGTTAATTAAATACCTATTTCAAAGATCGGTTTCCAGGTTAAACATGACGAGACACTAGGCCTTCTTGGGTATGAGATCATCCACCACTTCCTAGACAAAGCCTTTCAAAGAAATCAGATATTTAACTTCTTATAGTAAACTAGGTTTAACTACAGAGACCTCAATAGAAGCACAATATCGAAACATGAAATCGAAACACAAAATCGATAACAAAAACGATAACATAAAATCGATAGTCTCTTGTGTTTGTTTTTTCAAGATCTATACAAAGAACATGAACTAGTTATGATGCAGAAACAAATAACTAGTTATATTTTTCTTTGTAGCTTATAGACCTCTTGATCTTTTGTTGTATTCCTTTCCTTCTCTTGGACGTCGTGTGGGCGATGATCTACCAAGATGAAATCCACCTAAGCTCCTTCTTTTCCTCCAAGACTCTTGAGCCACCAAGGGATGCCAAAATAGGAAACTTTCTTTCTTTCTTCTTCTTCTTCTCCTTCTCCTTCTAGTAACTGACCACCTATGTAGAGTCTTCTCCTTTTTCCTTCAAGTTTCGGCCACCAAGGAATATGGATGCCGACCTTAGAAAGAAAAAAAGAAGAGAAGAAGGAAGGTGTGCCGCCGACCGAAGGAAGAGAGAGGGAGGAAGGGGCCGGCCACACCAAGGAAAAGAGAGGAAAGAATAGGGTTGTGTTCTTTCATGAAGCACCCTCTCATTCTCTTTTATAATCCTTGGTCAAGGTAAAAGAGGAAAGTTTTAAGCATAATTAAAACTTCCTTATTTGTGGTCTCCCTTTAAAAAAGAAAATTTTAACAACAATTAAAATCTCTCTTTTCTAAATTTCCTATTGTATATGGTAATAAAGGAAAGTTTTAAAATTAATATCTCTCTTTAAAACATGTAGACAACTACAAAAAAAGGAAAAATTAATTAAAACTTCTCTTTTTAAATCATGGTTACAAAAAAGGAAAGTTTTATCAAAAATTAAAATCTCTCTTTTAAACATTATAGATAACTACAAATAAGGAAAGATTTTAACAAAATTAAAATCTCTCTTTAATCCTTTGTAGATAGCTATAAAAGGAATGATTTTAAAATTTTAAAACTCTCTTTCAAAACCATGAGGATGACTATAAATGGAAAGTTTTTAACAAAATTAAAATCTTTCTTTTAACCATTGTAGATAACTACAAAAAACGAAAGATTTTAACAAAATAAAATCTCTCTTTTAACCATTGTAGATTACTACAAATAAGGAAAGATTTAACAAAATTTTGTTTACAAAACTTCCTTTTATTTTACTTTGGTCGACCTCATGCTTGGTCACCATGAAGGGCTTGGTCGGCCCTAGCTTGGGCTCCAAGCTTGGCTTGGCCGACCACAACAAGATGGGTAAGAAGCTTGACTTTAAGTGGATATAAGGCTTTATAAATAAGAGGCTACAACAGGGGCCGAGAGGAGGAATTGATTTTAGTCTCCCGATGAGTTTGAGCTTCCCGTGTTCGCCCCGAACACCCAATTCAAGTTCATCAATAATAGCTCATACCACTAAAGAATTATTATTGCACTACTGCACCAATCCCATATTACAATATGGGCTCCTTCTTATCATGAGTGCATTAGTCTCCCTATGTTTAAGATATCGAATGCCTACTAATTAAATGAGTTACTGACAACTCACTTAATTAATATTTAGCACCAAGAGTAGTACCACTCAACCTTATTGTCATGTCGGACTAAGTCCACCTGCAGGGTTTACATGACAATTTTTATGAGCTCCTCAAGGGGGCATCATCAACCTAGATTACTGGGACACAGTTTCATTCTATAATCAACAATACACCATATAAATATCATTTCCCAACTTATCGGGCCTATTGATTTAACGAACTAAATCGCACCCTTTGATAAATTAAAGAAATAAATATTAAGTATACGTGCTTGTTATTATATCATGATTAAGAGTACGCACTTCTATAATAACAGAGGTTTTGTTCTTTTATGTAGTCAGTATAAAAAGAAACTACCTCAAATGGTCCTGCTCAATACACTCATACTGTACTAGTGTAATTTTATAGTCAAGATAAACTAACACCAAATTACACTACAACTACTCCAATGGTTTGCCTCATTCCATCTTGGTTGTGAGCTACTATTTATAATTTATAAGGAACTGATAATATGATCTTATGTGTGTCACCTCACACCATGTTATCTACAATATAAATTAAATGGACAACTACACTTAGCATAAATGTAGACTTTTGACCAATGTGATTCTATAAATGTTTATACAAAAGCTAGGCTTTTAGTATATATCCTAACTCCCTCCAAGATCGATTCTCTCATCCTTCTCTTTATCTCTTCAATCACTCTCGTTAGTTTGCAAGCGCCAGAGCCAACTTTCGACCGTCTAGATAACTTACTTTGCGACATCTCTAGTGTTTAATCAACATTCCATGTGGATTCGACAAATCTTATATATTACTGACGACGAAACCGTACACTTGTGGTAGCGTAACAATAATCACGCAGTTATATATATTAAACATCTCACACGGTTGTACTAAAGACAGCGGAAAATGAAAGAAAACTCATACAAATAAAACAACACATAGACTGCTAGTCGACTAGGCTTACAGAACACAACAAAAAACAAAAATACCACATAACAACACTCCAGAAATAAAACTGAAATATACAATGCCAAGTACACTTAATACATAAAACAAATAAAACACAAATAAAAACGGTAACAGTCTTCTGATGTGACGTGGGAACCGGCGGACATGATACTCCAAGCGACTCCACATACCTCTACCTGATATCTGAAATAAAAATATATCAACGGTGTGAGTTCAACAACTCAGTGGATACCAGATAGACATGCATAATAAGATATAACTAACAGTAATAATTATGCGGTATAGTTTCCTAAACAAAAGTAGAAAATACAGACTGAAAAGGGCTGAAGAAACTGTACTCGCAAGAACCTCCTATCCGGAAATAAGGGTCGTCAGACCAGATACAAAATATCACCTGTATGCATGTCAATCATATGCAACCACCAAAATGTAACATACATAATGTAGCAAGCATAAATAATAATTGTAATCCATGCATATGATGCAAAAATGGCATGTGTCACCCCTGACGCCAGTCAACCATCTCACATGCGATGGTGAGACCGAGTGGGTAGGGCTATGACAACTATACACTCTGCCATCACTGCTCCTGAGTGGCCGAGTGGACAGGATGTTGTCAGAGTACACCTATCTTCCTACCCCAAATAGCGTGGAGGAACTCAATGCTCTCATCTCTCTGAGACAGTCCAGAGGAGGGATCTCTGCCTGCTACCACACTGTAGTCAACACTACCCAAGAGTAGACCAACGGAGCCTAACAGATCAAACTGCACACACCCTGCCTGATATACCACTAACCCATGAGTGGTTGTGTGTGTAGATCATGTAACTGGCGATGTACTCAACAACAATGGAGTCGACAATCACACAGCATGCAATAATGCAAGATGGTGCATGACACTAAATATGTAGATACTGACAGTATACACCTCCATATAAAATGCACCAAAAAGGAAATAAATCATACAATGATCCAGGAATCATAAATCTACGTACATAAATCGAATATGACAAATAACGAGTCTACTACACAGTAGGTCAATGTATGTCACTATTTTTAAGAACAGGAGTACAGATGACAACAATCAAGATGATATAAGCATAAATATATAACAGATAAGAATATAAACATACTACAAGAATCAAATAGTGACATATAAAAGCAAATGCAAACATAATCATTGCTACTAGCTATAGACTATTATGCATATCTAAAATGACTATATCAAAGAGATAAGTCAGAAGTACCCGCCTAAAAAATAGAGATCGTATCCGAAAGATTCCATGTCGAGACGCTCATCTCGAATCAAAGTCCTGTAACATCATGCATATAATTTTAGCTAATCCGATGTACACCAATTAACTAAATCCAAATTCCTATTAACCATGAAACCCTAATTTATTCATTGATCTCGGTTAATCAGATCTAACTCGAAGCTTAGATTAGATCCAACATTTTAACCAAAACCACATGATCAGCTATCCCTAACCATATCCGCATTAATTCAGATTTAAGCTACAGCAAGAACAAATTCCTAACACCTTACCTCAATCTCACAGCCACTCTTGTTGATCCACAGCCAGGGATGGTTACTGTCGGAAGAGTAGCTGCTGGAAACCACCTTGTTGGAGTGTATACTGAAAGCCTAAGCTTTTGTAAACATTTGTTTTGAATAAAGAATCACATTTGATCAAATTATCTACATTTGTTCAATTAATTTATATTGTAGATAACATAGCATGTGGTGTCACATGCAGAAGATAATGTTATCAGTACCTTATAAATTATAAACAGTAGCTCACAACCAAAATGGAAAGGAACAAATCATTAGAAGGTCGTAGTGTAATTAGGTATCAGTTTATCTTGACTGTATAATTACACTAGTACACTTAGAGTGTATTGAGTAGGACCATTTGAGGTCGTTTCTTTTATACTGACTTTATAAAGGAACAAAAACCTCAGTTATTATGGAAGTGTGTGCTCTTAATCCTAATATAATAACAAGCATATATATTTGATATTTATTTCTTTAATTTATCAATGGGTGAGATTTAGTTCGATGAATCAATAAGCTCGATAAGTTGGGAAATGATATCACTTATAGTGTGTGTTGTTGATTATAGAAGGAAACTGTGTCCTAGAGATACTAGGTTGATAATGTCCCCAAGAGGAGCTCATAAGGATTGTCATGTTAAACCCTGCAGGTGGACTTAGTCTGACATGACGATAATGTTGAGTGGTACTACTCTTGGACTTAGATATTAATTAAATGAGTTGTCAGTAACTCACTTAATTAGTGGACATTCGATATCTTAAACACAGGGAGACTAACACGCTCATAATAAGAAGGAGCCCAAAAATGTAATTTGGGATTGGTGCGGTAGTTCAATAATAGTTCTCTAGTGGAATGAATTATTATTGATAAAATTAAGTTGTGTGTTGGCGAACACGGATGCTTAATTTTATCGGAGACCAAAACCAATTCCTCCTCTCGATCCCTATCGTAGCCTCTTATTTATAGAGTTCTATACCCACCTATACCCACCTTCTATACCCTACCAATTGGGGTCGGCCAAGCTAGCTTGGGAACAAGCTAGGGCCGGCCTAGGTATGAATTTGGGTGGCCGACCCTAGCTTGAACCCAAGCTAGTGGGGGTCGGCCAAATTAAATTAAAAAGGGATTTTAATTTTAATTTTTATTATGTGGAAGAAATAATTTATTAAGGAGAATTAAAATTAAAATATCTCTCTTGTAAAAGATCTACAAAAGATTAAAGAAAGAGAATAGATCTCTTTCCTTATTTGTAGATTGGTGAGATATTTTATTTTCTCTTTAAAATTATCCACATGTTGATAAAATTAAAATTATAGAAATTTCCTTTTATCAACCATGAAGAGATTTTTAAAGAGAAATTTTATTTTTAAAATTTCCGGAAACAAATTAGGAAGTTTTAATTGTTGATTAAAACTTGTCTAATTTTTTCCTTCATTGATGTGGCCGGCCATTGGAGTTTGATTTGGGAAATTTTATTTTATTTTTCTCAATTAAATCATGTCAAGGAAATTAAGGAAATTTTATTGTAATTAAATTTCCTAATTTGCCTAGGCCAAGGAATATAAAAGAAGGGGTAGGGTGCCTTCATGAGATACAACCTCTATTTTTCTCTCCCTCTTTTGTTCCTTGGTGTGGACGGCCATCCTCTACCTCTCTTCCTCTTGTGGTCGCCGAACCCCTCTATTCCCTTGGAGCTCTTGTGGTGGCCGGATACTACTTGGAGAAGAAGAAGAAGAAGGAGAGGAAGCTAGCATCTCTTGGAGCTTGGTTAGTGTTTTGATTTTCTTCCTTGGTGAAGCTTCTTTCTTTGTGGCCGAACCTAGCTAGGAGGAGAAGAAGGTGGTTGGTGATTTCTCATCTCGGAAGATCGTTGCCCATACAACGTCCGAGGTTAGAAGAGGAATACGATAGAAGATCAAGAGGTTTTTCTACAAGGTATAACTAGTAATTTTTCTTTCCGCATCATGCTAGTTATTTATGGAAATAATACCAAATACAAGAGGCTTACGATTCTAGAATTTCGAATATGTTTTTCGATATTGTGTTCTTTTGTTTTTTCTTTTCCTTGTGATTTGATTGTTCTTTTCGGTTAACCTAAAGTTATTTTAGGAAATTAAATATTAGCTTTCTATAAAAGGTTTTGTCTAGTCGGTGGTGGTTGCTCCCATATCCAAGAAGGCCATGTGCCTCGCCACGTCAATACTGGGAACCGATTATGGAAATTAATATTTAATGGAATTAATAACTTAAGGTGATTTGGGTCGAACGTGTTAAGTTCCGCAGGAGATCCAAGTCAAAACCTAAAAGAACGAATAGATTAAGTTTTGGATCAAACGTGTTAAGTTCCGCAGGCGATCCAAAATTTAATTTAAAAGAACACATGGTAGCTAGGAAAAGGTTCAGATCTTTGTACAAAATTTTTGTACAGTGGAACCTCTAGGTTTTCCGAGTAGCAACCAACACACCTCACTGTTCAGATCAAGAAGGAGATCAAGAAATCAACACACCAATTCCACAACCTAATACCAGAACAATTTGTGCACCTTACCTCTTCTCAAACCAGCATTGTTAACTCACGATCGAAAAATGCAGTTGCTCGAAATTTATAGCCGACACCTCCCAAAAGCCACTGCCAGGAAGCAATTATCCAGTTAACACAACATCCTATCCTGAATTTGAACTCCAGACCTCTACAAAACCTAGAACCCATAATCAATGGACTTACCTAAAGATGAAGTGGTTGTTGGTGGCTGCATCGGGCGGAGCTAGGGCACAACAGTGAAGGCCAAACTAGGGCACGAGGTGGCGATAGGGACAGGAAGATGTGGGGTTGACTACTATCTCCATGGTCGGCAGCAAACCATCGGCGGCGTCGGAGACGGAAACTAGGGCACGCGGGTTGAGTGGTCGATCGGTGGAGATTAGGGTAGAGGGGGTCAGCATTGTCATTGGGTTGAATGGAGCTGACGTGATCCACTTGTGGTATCGAGCGGTGGAGGCGGAGAGGGATTGGGCTACCGTCGCTAGGGCAGAGAGAAGGGGGGGGGGTCGGCGCTAGGGGAAAAAGGGAGAGGGCTCGGCTTCCCTTAGCCGAAGGCTTGTAAGCGTGGAAGAAGAAGAAGCGCGAGGCGTCGGGAGGGCGACGCAGGTTGGGGAAGCCGAGAAGGTGGTCGGTGTCGGGTTAGGGACGACGGCATTGCTCAGCGTCGCGAGGGAGAGGGGGCGCGAGTCAGCGAAGTTAGGGCACGGGAAAGTGTTGGACCCCGTGGTGTTTTGATGTGATCAACCAAGTTGGTTAGGTCCTGCTTTGTGTTTGATCCCCGTGTCTGAGTGTGCAAGAGCTTAGGAGCGCAGGAAATCGAGCGGAAGACGCAACTAGCGAGAAGGACGACACGGGAAGGGAGCCGACGGGCTCGATGCGTCCGAAGGACAAGAGAGCTGCAGAAGAGTACACCAGTGGGCGAGAAGAACGTGCGCGGCGTTTAAGGGACGTTAAGCCGGGGAGGAAGACTGCTCGAGGAAAAGGTCGGGAATTGGGTTCAGGTGAGCCCTATTCTGGTTGGCCGTAGTCACCCAAGTTTATCAGAGCTTTGGAAGCTGAAACAAAGTCAAGAGGAGCTAAAGAGCTAGCTGTAGGTGCCCTAAAGGAAGTGCCGGAGGCGACTGCGTAGTCCTCTATCTTGGAGGCGCCTTCAATAATGGAGGTGCCTTCAACACTGTTGGAGGCGCCTCCAAGATGGTCAAATTGACCGTTCGAGCACAGGATAGAATTCTATCCACTCATCGAGTAGGAGGCGCCTTGAACCTCATTGGAGGCGCCTTGGACCCTCGGGATAGACTTTACAGGCGCTATATAAAGGCCCCCGGAGTTAGGAATTAGAAATCAACTCAGTAACCAACTCTGTATTCATTTCTAGCAACTAGTGAGCGCTCTAAGTGTGTAAAAAGACTTCTCCACATACAATGAAGGAGACTCTACTAGTGCGATCTTCGACTGTCTTGGATTAACAACCGTTTTGGTTGTAACCAAGTTAAACTTCTGTCTCCGCTTTTATTTCTGTTTTAATTTTATTATTGTTGTATTTTTGAGTTGAAAACTTTGAGGAGGGTATACTTTTATTTTGTAGGCAATTCACCCCCCTCTTGTCAGTCTCTGCTGCACCAACAATTGGTATCAGAGCCAGACCGTCTCAGAAGGACTAACCGCCGACTGAAGCACAACGATCAAGACGATGGCCGGAGCGAATATTCATCCCCCGAAGTTCGACGGAGACTTCGTGACATGGAAACGCCGGATGGAGGTATTTTTCAAGACAGAATTTGATATTTGCTTAATCATGAAATATGACTATGCAGTTCCAAAAGATAAGGAAGAAAATACGTGGAGCAAGAAGGAGCAAGCCGATTTTGTCGCCAACGGAAAGGCAGAGTTCCACCTGCTTAGTGTGCTGCCACCCTAGGAGGTAAGTCGGATCGGGAGCTACGATTCCGCTAAAGACCTCTGGGATAAATTCCTAGAGCTTCACGAAGGTACCTCAGAAGCTAAGCTAGCGAGGCGTGACATCCTCCGCACCCAGTTAACGAACCTTCGGATGAACAGCGGCGAGAAGGTAACGCAACTCCAAGCAAGAATTAAGGAGCTAATAACTCAATTAAGCAATCTTGGAGAAAAAGTATCAAACCGGGACTCGATCTGGTACGCACTCAACGCCTTCCCCAGAATTCTAGAGTGGACCTCCTTAGTAGATGCGCACTACATCTCTAAGGACTTCGAGGTAAGTACTTTAGAAAATTTATTTTCAACTTTTGAACTTCACAAATCTCGAGTTACAGAGACCAGTGGAGTAGTGAAGACCAGTCAGAACATTGCTCTAAAGGCAAGATCAAATGACTTTGACTCTGAAGCCTCAATTGACCAATCGGAAGCGACACTACTGGTAAAGCGTTTCAATAAGTTTTTTAATTCTAATAAATTTAGATCGTAGACAAAGAGGCATCAGCAAAGAAAAAGAACGGTCCGTTGTTACAATTGCAACGAAGAAGGGCACATCAAAGATGACTGCCTAAAATTAAAGAAAAAAAGAAGAAAGAGGAGGAAAAGACAAAGTACAAGAAACCAGAATCCTCCAAGCATAAGAACCTGATGGCCACTTGGTCAGATTCGGCTACTTCCGAATCAGACGTAGAAGCCTTCTCTGGGTTAATACTAATGGCTAACCATCAGCTGGAAGAAGAGTCAAGCTCAGAAATGAGCATAGATAAAGGGGAAGGAATTTCAGACGAGGAAAGCTGTAGTGAAGGGGGAGCATCACCAAGTCAGGTAAGTAAGGTACGTACTCTAACCCCCACTCAGTCGTTTAAATTTATCAAGTCTTTTTCAAAAGATTTATTTAAATTAGAAAAAGAGAATGTTGACTTAAATAGAAACTTAGAAAATTTGAAATAAGAAAATGATAACTTAATATTAGAAATTGAAAAATTGAAATATGATGCATGTTTAAAAACAAATATTTTTCAGAAATCAAAACTTAAGATTTATAGAAAATTAAACTGGTATGTTAAACATCATCAAAGTCAACTTAGGAAAATTCCTAAAACTTATGTACCCCCCAGATTTTTGATTAATCCTGTAGGAAGGAGCCTTTATTGGGTTCCGAAATCTGTGCTAAATTAATTTTCTTTTAATTAAAGCTTTAAGAAGAAAAATTAAACGTTAAAATTTCTTTATGAAGTTTTGTCTAAGTAAGTGGTTGTTGCTCCAATAACTAAGAAGGTCTAGTGCCTCGCCACGACCTGGAAGCTGAAATATTGAAATAAAATGTTTAATTAACTTTCTGAAAAAAACATTAAAACTAAAATTAAATAATGCTTTGAAAGTTTTTCAAACATTTTTGGAAAATTCTAAAAAATTTTGACTTAGAAATTATTTTGAAAAATTCTAAAAATTCAGTTTACTTAGAATTTTTTTTGGAAAATTCTAAAAAATAATTATTTTGAAACTTCTAAAAATTCAGTTTACTTAGATTTTTTTTTGAAAAATTATAAAAAATAATTTTGACTTAGAAATTATTTTGAAAATTCTAAAAATTCAGTTTACTTAGAATTTTTTTTTGAAAAATTATAAAAAATAATTTTGACTTAGAAATTATTTTGAAAATTCTAAAAATTCAGTTTACTTAGAATTTTTTTTTGAAAAATTATAAAAAATAATTTTGACTTAGAAATTATTTTGAAAATTCTAAAAATTCAGTTTACTTAGAATTTTTTTTTGAAAATTCTAAAAATTCATTTTTGCTTAGATATTTTTTTTGAAAAATTCAGCTTGTTCAGAAATTTTTGTAACTTAAAATTTGCTAAATATTTTTGTTAAAATCATATTCTCTTATTATTACCCCGTTTTTACTGTGATCAAAGAGGGAGAGAAAAGTACAAGTTTAGGGGGAGAGAATTTTTTTAAAAATTAAAAATATTTTTGAAAAATTCTGGTTAACTCTTAATTAAGTAGTTGTAATTTTATTTATTACAAACTTATGCTTAACATGTTAGTTTAGCAATTTTATTTAAAAAATTACTACTTGTTTATTTTAACCCTAACATGAACTTGGTTTGATGCACATCAAAAGGGGGAGATTGTTGGACCCCGTGGTGTTTTGATGTGATCAACCAAGTTGGTTAGGTCCTGCTTTGTGTTTGATCCCTGTATCTGAGTGTGCAGGAGCTTAGGAGCGCAGGAAGTCGAGCGGAAGATGCAGCTAGCGAGAAGGACGACACGGAAAGGGAGCCGATGGGCTTGGTGCGTCCGAAGGACGAGAGAGCTGCGGAAGAGTACACTGGTGTGTGAGAAGAATTTACGCGGCGTTCGAGGGACATTAAGCCGAGGAGGAAGACTGCTCGAGGAAAAGGTCGGAAATTGGGTTCGGGTGAGCCCTATTCCGGTTGGTCGCAGTCAACCAAGTTTATCGGAGCTTTGGAAGCTGAAACAAAGTCAAAAGGAGCTAAAGAGCTACTATAGGCGCCATAAAGGAAGTGCTGGATGCGCTTGCGCAGTCCTCCATCTTGGAGGTGCCTTCTGTTAGGATCCTTCGTACTCGGCTAGAGAGGGGGGGTGTGAATAGCCGCCCCAAATCGCTCGTTTCTTCCTACAATTTGTTAGCGCAGCGGAAAATACAAATAGAAACGAAAGGAAGAATACCAAACCTTAACACAAGGATGTAACGAGGTTCGGAGATGAAACTCCTACTCCTCGGTGTGTCCGTAAGGTGGACGAAGCCTATCAATCCGTCGGTGGATGAGTCCCCGGAAAACCGGCTAATACAATATACTCCTTGTGGGTGGAGAAACCTCGCCACAATATTCTTGCAACAGCAAGAAAGGAATACAACAAGAAATACAAGAAGACAAGAACAATGAATGTAAAAACACAGGTTTTCTTGCCTCCTCGCCGACTGGATTTCGTTGAAGCAGCAGCTCCTCAGAACACCTACAACAACAGGATATCCTAGTCGAGAAGCTCACGCGAAGCTTGCGAAGAAGAGCTCAACAAAGCTCAAGCACCAGAACAGCAGCTCTGTAGCAGAAGAGAAGAGGAAGAAGTAACAGTGCAGCAGCAGCTCTCGACCCCTTTATACCTGCGAAGAAGACAGCGAAGAAACTAGCCGTTGCGTCGCAACGGCTAGAACCCCGATCGGTCTGCAGACCGATCAGCCTAGGCGCATGAGGCTTCTGTTTGTCACCTGATCGGTCCCCAGACCGATCAGGTGTCGCGATCGAAGCCCTGATCGGTCTGTGGACCGATCAGGAACCTCCTGATCGGTCCATAGACCGATCGCCGCCTCACGCCATCGATGCGATCGGTCCGCCGACCGATCAAGTGGATGGTCGCCAGACCGATCCACGTTTTCTTCTCGCAACTCCTCTGATCGGTCTCTAGACCGATCGATTGCAATCGTGAGCCATCGATTCGATTCGACGGCCACCGATCGTGGCAAACGCAGATCACCGGATCGGTCACTGCACCGATCCACCTCGGTTTAGAGTGCCCTCTCTAACCTAGTTCGGAGAACGAGCTACCGAGCCCTCTCCGACTCCATATGCCAAGCTTCACTCACTTGGACTTCTCAACACCAGATGTCCGATCACCCTTGATCCATCTGGATTTTCCCTTGCCCAGCTTCACTCACCAGGACTTTCCACCTGGCTTCACTCACCAGGATTTCACACTACCTAACATCCCAGTTAGGACTTTCTTATTCACCTAGCTTCACTCACTAGGATTTTCACCTGGCTTCACTCACCAGGATTTTCCCGAATGTCTGGCTTCACTTACCAGGACTTTCACCTTCACCTAGCTTCACTCACTAGGATTTTCACCTGGATTCACTCACCAGGATTTCCCGACTGCCTGGCTTCACTCACCAGGATTTCCCGAATGCCTGGCTTCACTCACCAGGATTTCCCGAATGCCTGGCTTCACTTACCAGGACTTTCACCTTCACCTAGCTTCACTCACTAGGATTTTCACCTGGATTCACTCACCAGGATTTCCCGACTGCCTGGCTTCACTCACCAGGACTTTTCCCCGTGCCAAACTCCCTGTTTGGACTTTCCCAGTGCCAAGTCTCCATACTTGGACTTTTCCTGTGCCAAGTCTCCATACTTGGACTTTTCGCGTGCCAAGCTCCCTGCTTGGACTTTTCCGTACCAAGTCTCCATACTTGGACTTTTCCAGTGCCAAGCTCCCTGCTTGGACTTTTCCGTGCCAAGTCTCCATACTTGGACTTTTCCCGAATCAGGTCAACCAGGTCAACCTTGACCTGCGGTTGCACCAATAATCTCCCAAACATCTATTCTTGTCCCACATCAAGAATAGAACTCTCTCACGAGTGTCAAACATCAACATGCAACACAACTAGGTCAACCTTGACCTAAGGTTGCACCGACAATCTTCCCAAGTCAAACATCAAAATACAACTCGAGTCACGTCAACTCGAGTCGGGTCAACCAGGTCAACCTTGACCTAAGGTTGCACCAACACCTTCAACAATGGAGGCGCCTTCAACACTGTGGAGGCGCCTCCAAGCTAGTCAAATTGACCGCTCGAGCACAGGATAGAATTCTATCCACTCACCGAGTAGGAGACGCCTTGGACCCTCGGGATAGACTTTCCAGGCACTATATAAAGGCCCCTAGAGCTAAGAATTAAAAATCAACTCAGTAACCAACTCTGTATTCATTCCTAGCAACTAGTGAGCGCTCTAAGTATGTAAAAAGATTTCTTCGCCTACAGTGAAGGAGACTCTGCTAGTACAATCTTCGACTGCCTTGGATTAACAACCGTCTTGGTTGTAACCAAGTTAAACTTTTGTCTTCGCTTTTATTTTTGTTTTAATTTTATTATTGTTGTTGTATTTTTGAGTTGAAAGCTTTGAGGAGGGTATACTTTTATTTTGCAGGCAATTCACCCCCTCTTGCCGGCCTCCGCTGCACCAACAGAAAGGAATAAAGAAAAAGGAAAAGAATAAAAATTATTTAAGGAAATTCAACATTTCCTTGTTTAAATGGGGTAGCTTAAATAGACTTTTCCTTGGTCCAATAATTAATCCCCTTAAACTCGTCATATGAGTCCCGAAAAATTTTCAGAAAATTTCTAAATTTTTTTAAAAATTTCGTTAAGATTATTCATCTAATAAACCTTATTATTTAATTATTATTTGGGTACCGTATTTTACTTGGACTTCTCAATTCTCATTTTCATGGTATCTATTATTTCTTCACTTTCCTCATCTTCATGTATCTTCTCGACAATTTCCGACGCTTTAGCACCACTACGCTCGTCCTTTTGGCTACCAAGACACGATCTTTTCTCCTCCTCCAGCTACTCGGACTCACAGTCGTCCGAATCAATACTCACCTCCGGAAAATCGACATCCTTCCCCTTCGTGCTCGGGTTGACCCAACTAGGATTTTCAAATCGCCCATCACCGCTGCCTCAACCATCTCCTCATCATGGCTATTTCCATCAAAGGAGACTCCTTTACGACGCTCCTCGTGCAAATCTAATACAAAGTAGTCGAGCACAATGACTATGTCGCTGGAGTCGTGCTCTTGTGAGGGCTTCCAATCATCCTCATCGGCGTTGGGGCCCATCGGGATCTCCTAGTTACGAAACTCGAGATTTCCTTCCATGGCAGGCGCGACGCTCAAGAACAGAAAGACGAGGAGACAAAGGAGGAGGAGATCGAGAGAGGAGAACAAGGGAAACATGATGTTGTGGTGCTGATTTTTGGATGAATAGTAATAGAGGAGGGAAGAGGGTAAAATAGAAAATGAAATCAATACGATTATGTTGTTTAAATAATTTTAAAAGCAAGTACTGAAATGGGAAAAATGCAAGTAAAAGCAAGCACTGCAATGGTCAATGGGGAAAATGCAAGACTACCCAATCATTTTGCCATTTTCTTTCTTTCTTTTGTTGATGTTCGATCGATATCTCTCAATTGAGTTTGAATGCACCAATCATAATGAATAACTGAATGAATACATGTACAAACATGGGCAGTAAATACATTCTTTTCTAGTACATTTTAAAAGAGATAAAAGAGAATTATCAGAATTGATCGGATCAAATTTTTAAATCAAATCAAATTAGTATTTGGATTATTCTAATAATTTTGTTATAAGTATTAGAATAATTCTTAGAATAATTCTGTTATTTATTAATTGGTCAATTGACCAAGTACTTTTTGAACATTATATATTGTATTGTCCTTAGGGCAAATATCAAACAACAATAGATTTTATTGCTATCATATTATTTCTTGCTCTCTCCCTATTCTTCTTTTTACATGGTATCAGAGCCATCTCTTTTTATCTTCCCTCAACTTCTTGAGGCGAAGATCCAATAAATGACGAACCCTTTTTAATTTTTTCCCTCAAGCCTCTTCTTCTTTCCTACGCATTTTAATTTTCTCGCTCTTCTCTGTTTTTTTCCGCCGCCAACCCCTTTGTTTCTCTTTCCTCTTCCTTAATCTCTGTGTTTCTCTTCCATAGAACAAAAGGATTTCCTTAACGATTCTGTCTTTGTGATTTTTCTCCATGGCCATCAACCACAAGGTAGAAGCTCTTTCTTGTGACACCATCCAACAACTACCGCCGGACAAGTTATTTTTTACTTTAGATGTCAAATACTCAACGACATCAAGAGGCCAAAAGCAAAGTTCAAACTGATGTCAGATTTGTCACATCATTGGTCATACTAGAAATATATTCCCTAAAAGACTTGATTGGTTTCGGGTAAAATGTAAAATTTATCTCGAAAATGGATATTTTGATATTCAATGTCCTAGTCCATTTGACTCAAATTTCATTGGTGGTCCTACAACCTCAAGACAACCATCTATTTCACAAATATATCCTAAAGTCCTCTCATCTGTACCTACTTATGGTAAAGCCCCAGAATTTTCATCTACTGATTGGTATATTGACACTGGAGTAACTCATCATGTCACATCAGATTATAATATCCTTACAGACGTAATGTCATATTATGGCTCAGATACGATTCAAGTAGACGATGATTCAGGTTTACAAATTACTAATCTTGGAAACACATATGCTCATTTATCTAATCGAACTTTTCACATGTGCAATGTCTTTCATGTTCCATCTATCACTAAAAATTTACTTTCTACACGTCAGTTTTGTCTTGATAACAATGTCATTTTTGAGTTTCATCATAATCATTATCTTATAAAGGATAGAGGAACAAATGCTATTGTGTTTAATGGGAAAACAAAAATGGCCTCTACTATCTTCAGAGTTCTTCAATCAAAGCTTTTGTTGGTGAACGTACAAATAAACCAACTTGGCATATTCGACTTGATCACCCTTCCCTTCGTATTATTCAGTCAATCATCAATAGGTATGATTTACCTACTTCCATTACCTCCTCTTCATCTCATTCATGTAGGGCCTGCATGGAATCTAAAAGTCATAAACTACCTTTCTCTTCATCTGATCATGTTTCTAATTTTCCACTTGAAATAATCCATTATGATATTTGGGGCCCTGCACCTATTTTGTCTAATCAAGGTTTTTAATATTATATTATCTTCATTGATCATTTTAGTAAATATACTTGGCTCTATCCTATAAGAAGGAAATCTGATTTATTTGATATATTCTGTAATTTTCAAATTCAAGTTGAATGATATTTTAATCATAAAATACTCTCCTTTCATTCTAATTGGGGAGGCGAATATTCTTGTCCTCACACTCCAAAACAAAATGGCTCTATTGAGAAAAAATATAGATATATAGTTGAAACTGCCTTTGCTCTTCTTCATCATGCATCGGTTCCACGTAAATTTTGGGATGAAACTGTTAGCACTGCAATATATCTTATAAATCAACTTCCTACTCCATTGTTCAATCATAAGTGTTCTTTTGAAAAACTTTATAATCAAATCTCTGATTACACTTTCCTTCGAATTTTTGGTTGTACATGTTATCCATGGTTACGCCCCTATTCTAAACACAAACTTGACTCTCGTTCACTACAATGTGCTTTTCTTGGTTATAACAATTTTCATCATGGTTATCGTTGCTTGCATATACAAACAGGACGAATTTATATTTCACGGCATGCTACTTTTGATGAGTCTCTATTCCTTTTTCGATAGTTTCTTCGATCTCTCCTCCAGATACAAGTGACATTTTCTTGATGCCACCTAATATTGTCAGAAGTGATGGCATCTTAAGTCCTACTCTGGAACTCTCTAATAACTCTCCTATACCATCAAAATCACCTCAGGTTGCTGCTCTAATCTTGGAAGCCTCACCGGTTGAAGATAATATGCTCTCTAGTTCTGGATCCTCGGATAATGCAAGTCCGTCATCTACATCACCATGTCAGCCTACTCCTCGTCGTCATCAACAAGTGATTCAGATGATAATGCTCCTCGTTGCATGCTTCCCATTAGTGACATTTATGAGCATTGCCCACCAAATGCAACTCGATATCCCCTTCCACGAGATCTAGTGGTCTCTTCAAAATCTATTGAACCAACTTATTTTACACAAGCAAGCAAGGATCTAAACTAGTGTAGTACAATGACTACAGAATTTGATGCACGTCTTCAAAATAGAATATGGAGTCTAGTTCCGTGCACTCCCTCAATGAATGTTGTGGGCTCTAAATGAGTATTCCGTCTTAAGCATCAAGCTGATGGTTCTCTTAAACGACACAAAGCTCGACTTGTAGCTAAAAGATTTAGTCAACAACCAGGTATTGACTTTAATAACACTTTTAGCCTAGTCATCAAAATTACATCTGTCAGACTATTATTATCAATAGCTATTAGTTCTAATTGGCATGTACAACAAATGAACATTTCAAATGTGTTTCTCCATGGTCATCTTGAGGAAACTATATTTATGGAGCAACCACCTGGGTTCATTCATCCACAATTTCCATCTCATGTTTGCCAACTTAATAAATCCGTATATGGTCTTCAATAAGCTCCTCGTGCATGGTTTCATCGACTATCTAATTGGTTATAAGCTCAAGAATTTTCTGGATCAAAGACTAACTCGTCTCTATTTCACAAATATAATGACGGATCTATGATAATTTTTCTTATTTATGTGGACGACATTCTGATAACTGACAATGATCATAAGGGTATCACAACTTTATTAAGTCTTCTCAATCAAGAATTTCCTACTTGAGATTTGGGTATTACTCATTTTTTCTTGGTATTGAGCTTATTCCACATGAGGATGACTATCTTTGCTCTCAAAGTAAAATACATTACTGGACTTCTTCAAAGAGCCAAAATGGATGGAGCACGTCCGGTCTCTACACCAATTGTTATAAACAACTCTCCAACTTCATCCTCTCTTGCTCTATCTGATCCACAGATTTATCGAAGTATTGTTGGAGCTTTACAATATGTCACTATCACATGCCCTGATATTGCTTTTACGGTAAATTGTGCTTGTTAATTCATGCATGCTCCAATTGAACAAAATTGGGATAATGTAAAAAGAATACTTCGATATCTCAAAGGTACTATTTTACATGGTCTTCTTTTATATCGCCAATCATCTCGAGATTTACATGCATATAGTGATGTGATTGGGCAAGTTCTCTTAAATATAGACGCTCTACTAGTGGATATGCAATATTTATTGGACGAAATCTTATCTCATGGAATTCGAAAAAGCAGCCTAAAGTATCTTGTTCAAGCACCGAGGCAAAATATAAAGCTATAGCAAATACAACGTCAGAAATTATTTGGCTTCAATCACTTCTCTCTGAACTTCATCTTGCATCAAATATTGCACCAAAAATTTAGTGCGACAATATTGGAGCAACATATCTCACAGCAAATCCAATCTTTCATGCAAGTACAAAACATGTGGAAATTAATTTTCATTTTATTCGTGAACGTGTGACAACTCAGCAGTTATCCGTCTCTTATATTTCTACTGAAAATCAAATCGTTGATATCTTTACTAAGCCATTATCCAGACAGTGTTTCAACAAGTTAGCAAGCAAACTCAACGTCAAAGACCTCCTGTTAAGTTTGTCGGGGGGTAAAAGAGATAAAAGAGAATTACCAGATCAAATCTCCAAATCAAATCAAATCAAATTTGTATTTGGATTATTCTAATAATTCTGTTATAATTATTAGAATAATTCTCAGAATTATTCTTAAAATAATTCTGTTATTTATTAATTGGTCAATTGACCAAGTACTTTTTGAACATTATATATTGTATTATCTTTAGGGCAAATATCAATCAACAATACATTTTATTGCTTTTATATTATTTCTTGCTCTCTCCCTATTCTTCTTTTTACAGCTTTTATATAAATTCCTATCCCCAGTATAGCGCAGACGGTGGACGTATGACATTTCTAGTGTAATAGTCCACTACAAAAAAAGCAGTCTTCTGGGATGAATTTTGGGATGAATTTATAAAAAAATTTTGTTGCAAAAATTTTTTGGGACGAAACAATTTTCGTCCCAAAATTTTTGTTGCCAACTTGGCGATGAATTTGGGGATGAATTTAGCGTCAAAAAATAATTTTGTCACCATTTTACAACAAAAATAATATTCGTCGCAAAATTGGAGCAAAATTTGGGATGAAATCTGTGATAAAATTGGCAACGAATTAGAAATTCGTTGCCAAATTTGTCGTCAATTTTGCAACAAAAATAATATTCCTCCTAAAATTGTGATAGCTAACTTTGTGAAAAAATAACTTTTACGACGAATATTATTTTTGTTGCAGAATTGACAACGAATTTGGCGACGAAAATAATAATTTAAAAAATTTATGATCTGCGACAAATTAATTTTCGTCCCAAATTTCATCCCAGATTCTGGGACGAATCCACAGATTTGTCTCAGATTCTGAGACGAATTCACAGATTCATCCCAAAATTGGGACGAATTTTCGGACGAAAATAAATTCATCGCAAATTTAATAATATGTAATTTGATACAAATATAAAATTTGGTCCCAGATTTGCGACAAAACTTTTTTCGTCGCAAAAAATGTTGCATATTTACAAATTAGTGTGATTAAAAAAATCTAATTTTCGTCGCATCTTTGCAACAGAAATGCGTTTTCGTCCCAAATCTGGGATGAATCTGGATTCGTCGCAGCTTCTGGGACGAATATTATTCGTCCCAAATTTTGTCGCAAAACTAAAAAAAGATTTCCAGCATTTCCCCTCTTTTATTTATATCCTAGATGATTGTCATAATATATCAAAAGCTTAGATGGTAAAAGATATCATTATCATTAAATTGCATGAAACATATAAATAAATGAAATGAAACTTTTAACTAAATGTAACAAAAAAAAAATGTATACCTCATGTAATCTATAATATACTTCGAAACTTGTAATATAAATATATGTATGAAATGTTTCATGATATAATAAAAATACCGAACCCTATATAGATAAATTTGTATGAATTAATAGTAAGCAAGACAAAAATATGTAAAAAAACATAACGGCATAACATAAAGTACATGTGATCCTGTCCGAACGCTGAGTCGACGGACGCTGGGGACGTGACGCTCTCCCATATCTCCGACCAGCTGCACAAATCTCTGGCGAACCTGCAAAGAAGTCGAGCCGGAAAGGGGTTCCCGGCGACGACCCTCCGACGCTCAAGTCAAGCAAGAGGAAAACGATGAAGTGGCTCAAAAGATGAGAGATCGCGCACCTCCGGCGAAGTCTGAGGGCTCTTATATAGAGCTGTGGGGAGGCTTATGCACACCTACCGAGGCGTACACGTGTCTTTTACCATACCTTAGTATGAGCTTACCAGAGGAGCATGCCTGACACCATATTGCTACAGTCCGAGTACCTCTCTGATGGGACAGTAGAACCTTCCGTTGTAGGATTCTACGTATGACTTGGTCGTCGAACATGCCTGTTGTCAGAAGATGTTCTCCAATGTCCCCTTGTCCTTGTCTCTTTTTTTCTCGAGCCGAGCGTCCTGCCACTCGACAGGCATTGGTCCGACCGGGCGTAGGTATCGGTCCGACCGGGCGTAGGTATCGGTCCGACCAGGAAGATTTCACTCCATCGTGTGCTCGGCTGAGACTGTTCCTTCACAGCATTGATGCTTTACGCCTCGGCCGAGCGGGCTACCCGCTCGGGCCGGCGACCCTGTTCACCATGAGCGTCGGAAACCCAACTCCCCGTCGGGTTGTCTTTGATTCCGCCCGGACCCGTTCGGCCGGATGACCCGATGTAAAATACCGGAAATAGGCGGATATGAATAAGGGAATTTTCCGGAATTTTTGGACATTTTTCGGGAATTTTTCGGAGCTTGTACGGACGAGTTCACGGGGATAAAAACGGGGCCCCGAGAAAGCCTGTTTGGGCTACCCATTTAAGAGAGGAAAAGATTTATTTATTTATCTCTTTTTCCTTTTCTTATTTATTATCTTATTTCTTTTATTTCCTCTCATTCTCGCCGTTCTCTCTTATCTCCCCGACGCCGCCGAGCCTTCTCCTCCTCCTTGCCCTAACCGCCGGCCGACGGTTTCTTCTTCCCGAACGCCGGCGACCGGTTCATTGCCGGAGCCCTAGCACCGCCTGCCCGAGCAAAACTCCTCTCCTCTGCTTGCCCTAGCCACCCGACGCCACCACAGCGCGTCTGTGCCCAGTGCCGGCGCCACCGTGGACCACTCGGTGCCCTAGCCACCCGGCGCCGCCCGACCACCTTCTTCTCTTCTCCTCTCCTCTGCCGCCACCACAGAGCCGACGCCGACCTTGTGAGCCGACGCCGACTGTCGGCCCTCTTTCTGATTTTCGTGACAGTGAGCCCTAGCGCCGATTTTTCTTCTCCTCTTCCGAGTTTAGGTTGCCTCCAAGTTGTGCTGTTCGGGGGAGTTAGTAATTAGGGTTTGCTGTTGGTTGTCTTGGCTTCGGCAGCCATTTTCCAGCGGCTACCTTTCTCTGGTAGCAACTTCCCTGCTGTGGGTGAGGTAAGATCAGTTAATTATTTTCTTGAGTTAGGTTGTTGTTGGAATACTATGTTTGAACCCTAAATCTGATCCGTGGTCTTCACTCTTGCCATTACCTTTGATCCGGACAGTGTAGGGGAATCTTGAAGAGAAGTTTTACTGTAAGTTTTCTTGGATTTGGCAGCTACTTTCATCCAGCAGCAAGGAACCGCTGTGGAGGTTAAGGTGAGGCATAGGAATTTGGTATATGCTATTGATCATGTATGAGTTGATTTAGGTAGGAATTGGTACATATATAATTTCTTATGCATTTGAGTTAGGTGATTGATTATGTAGAGGTGTAATCATGTGAAAATGGATTAGGTGTGGAATTGGTCTGATGGTATGATTAGGGTTAAGGTAAATTAACCCTAGTTAATTGTTGGATTTATGTTAGCTTCTCGTGGATTTGATTTAGCTATTTTATCTATATGAAATTAGCTAAAACTGGAAACTATAAATATTTCAGGACCTTGACGCGAGACGAGTATCTCGGAGTCAGATTGGACCTTTCTATTTTCGGAGGCGGGTACTTTTGACTTATGTCATTTGATATGCTTAGTAATTAAATTAACATGTTGCATTAATTGTGTTTCTTATCTGTTTCGGTTAATCACTACCCAAATCTTACATGCTTGATTGATTGATTGGTTTTGCATCTCAGGTATATTTTACCTGTTTATACATGCTTATAGGGGTAGTGATATGCCATGCTTGACCATGTTCAGGACCTAGGTTTTATACCTTCTGTATACCTTTGGATTGTTTTGGATTCGTTGACCTTTGATGCATTTTCATATATATGTGGATTAGGTCGGGATATTCTGAGGTTAGTGCCATGCACCATTTGCATGATTGCATCTTTGTGAGATAGTCCGCTCCATTATTGTTGAGCACATCGCCATTACATGGATCCGCACACACCACCACTCATGGGTTAGTGGTCGATTCGCCGTGTGTGTGTTGCGGAGGACTCAGGCACCGCTTGGTCCGCTCGTGGGTAGTGTGACACAACGTGTTATCCGTAGGATTCCTCCCCGTCATTGAGTACTGGGCACCCCCATCTATGATTTGGGGTAGGAGGATAGGTGTACTCCGACAAAATCCAGTCCACTCATTGTCGACGTGGAGTAGTGACGACAGAGTGCGCTGTCACAGACCTACCCACTCGGCCTCACTATGTGTGTGAGATGATCGACTGGCGTCAGGGGTGACCAGGATGCATCATTGGCATCATATGCATGATGCATTTATTGCTTGTGTTTGTGTTTGCTGCATTTATATGCTGCATATTGTTTGGATACCTATGTTTGACATGCATACAGGATTTCCTTATCCCTCGGACTGTTTGACCTTATACTCAGGACCTGGTTAGTACAGTATTCTCCTGTTTATTTCAGATGCATTCTTATCTTTCTTATCAGAAAATTTAATAAATTAAAGGAGAGTAATAAATTAAAGGAGTATCAAATTCAGGGGGAGAAATAAAACTACTTTAGTTTTCCAAATTGAATTTTAAACTTAATTTTGAAAATCAAAGTTTAAAAACAACTTGTTTAAAATTGTGATTTTTTTTTTTAAATTACAAACTTTTTATCCTTTTTACTTAGTCTTTGAAAACTGAACTTTTCAAGTATTTTAAACCATGGTTTTGAAACTAGTACTTTTAAACTTTGAAAATTTGATTTTGGAAAACAAATTTTACAAAAACATTCTAAAAATATGATCTTACTTTTACCAAACTCCTTTGAAAACTAAAAGTAAAGATTTAAATTTAATTTAACTTTACTTTGAAAATTGTCCTGAATCTAGTTCTTAAAATTTGATTTTACTTAATTTTGACAATTTGATTTGAAAGTTAAATTTTACAAAAATTAGTTTAGAAAAAAAATTTACGTTGTTATTGAAAATTGTGGAAATTAGATTTTTCAAAACTTAAGTTTACAAACTAAGCTTCTCAAAATCATTCTCCTTAATTTTGAAAATTGAATCTTTTACAAACTTAGTGTTGAAAAATAAATTTCAATCAGTTTTGAAAAATAGATTTTTCAAACTTAGTTTTGGAATTTTGGTTTTGAAAACTTATGTTTGAAAAGTGTTTCAAAGTTGAAACTTGTTTTGAAAATTTAAACTTGATCTTGAAATTTAGACCTTATACACTTATGTTTGAAAATTAGACTATCTAAACTTAGCAATTTTTCTAAAAGCTAAAAACTAATGCTTTAAACAAGTTTTCAAAACTTTAAACTCCCCCAAGTCAACTTGACTATTTTTTTAACTTGCTGTTAAAAATTGTACTTTTATTAGTATCTTTGAATTTTTGAACTAAACTTTTTATTACTCTACACTATGCTTGTTTACCCCTGCTTATTTTTTGATGAATGCCAAAGGGGGAGGATTAGGTGGTTAAGTTAGCTAAACCAATTTGAAAATACAGACTAACTTTAAAACCACATAAATGCATGTTGTTTCTTGCATATGTTTTCACTAACTTAACCAGGTTGTTATTCCATCAAAAAGGGGGAGATTGTTGGTGCGGTTAGCACTAACGATTTAACCCAGGTTTTGATGAATGACAAATAGGTTAAGTTAGTTTTGTTGTTGTCACTTTGATCGAGTGTGCAGGAGAAGTCCAGACAGGTCGACGGACTGACCGGACGCTTGGCAAGAAGTCCAGTTAGGTCGACGGGCTGACCGGATAGCTAGCGAAAGTCCAAGCGGGTCGACGGGTTGACCGGACGCTTGGCGAGAAGTCCAGACGGGTCGACGGGCTGACCGGACGTCTGGCAGGTAAGTGAGGTAAGTCACTGGAGGGGAGTGACTGCGAGGACACTTTCCCGGGAAGGGAACATTAGGCGTCGATCCGGCTTAGATCCATTTCGGATATCTAAGTCGAGATCGTGACTAGATTCCGATCTCGGAAAGACGGAATCTAAGTCATACTATTTGTGCTAATTCATACTATTATAAAATGTTCTAACAATCTATGTTGTAGGTTATATATTGCCTCGGACTAACTTTGTTTTGCAAGAAAAGGGAGTTTTCTGGAACAAGGTGGTCCGGGCGCCTGGAGGTCCGAGCGCCCGGAAGGCAAATTATATCCAGCCAAGTCGTCGCCATGTGGAGCATTACGGTTTGAGCAGCTACGTCACATTCCAGGCGCTCGGAAGGAATCCAGGCGCCCGGAGCAACATATAAAAGAAGCCCCAGGCAGGAGCTTCAGACAATCAATCATCAATCTGAGAACTCTTCTACTGCTGGTCCTGCTGCGACGCCAACAAAGCTCCGACAAAGTGCTCCTTCGGTTTTTAGTTAATTTCCTTGTCAGTATTACTTTGTTTCATTAGCTTTTCCTGTATTCATCTTGTAATTATATTCGAATTGCTAGTGATTGCCCAACGAAAGTGGTCAAGGACCACGGGCCTTCGAGTAGGAGTCATCACAGGCTCCGAACGAAGTAAAAACAATTGTGTTCATTTACTTTTCCGCTGCGTATTTTTACTCGATATTTTCGAATCGATATTCACCCCCCCTCTATCGAAACTAACGGTCCTACATCAGCTTCCCGACTCCGTCCTCATCCCGGCCCAAGACCAAGCGACGCTCCTCAGCACCATCCCAAAGGACCTTTATGATTTCCTGGAATGAAGGCATTTTGTAACCACTCCGATCGGCCTTAACGGCCTCTAATGATATGCTATCCTCTTGCTTGCTTTTTCTTTTGCTAATCAATAAGCGTGCTGTTCGCTCGGCTCACTAACTACCGTCGTTCACGTTCCTTCACTTCTCCTCGTTATTCGCCTATCATCCCGCCTCTCTTGTGTTTGAACTGGATTTCTTACGAAGTATTTTGTATAGCTAGGCCGCTTGGCTGAATATATCTCGTCTCGCAAATGGGATTTTCGCTAGATGTTTACGGGTTACTCTTGGTAACCCGCCCGCTTGCACACTTGGTCAGCCGGACCCGCTTAGTTGAATACATGCGTAGCTTTAACTGGAATTACCGCTAAACAGCATTACTTCCGACCGGAGGGTTTATAGTCGCCGGTCCGACTCTCGATATTTAACGTCGGAGCTCGACGGTCTTCCGGCCGGAGGGTTTATAGTCGCCGGTCCGACTCTCGATATTGAACCTCGGAGCTCGACGGTCTTCCGGCCGGAGGGTTTATAGTCGCCGGTCCGACTCTCGATATTTAACGTCGGAGCTCGACGGTCTTCCGGCCGGAGGGTTTATAGTCGCCGGTCCGACTCTCGATATTTAACGTCGGAGCTTGACGGTCTTCCGGCCGGAGGGTTATAGTCGCCGGTCCGACGGTCCGACTCTCGATATTTAATGTCGGAGCTCGACGATCTTCCGGCCGGAGGGTTTATAGTCGCCGGTCCGACTCTCGATATTTAATGTCTGAGCTCGACGGTCTTCCGGCCGGAGGGTTTATAGTCGCCGGTCCGACTCTCGATATTTAACGTCGGAGCTCGACGGTCTTCCGGCCGGAGGGTTTATAGTCGCCGGTCCGACTCTCGATATTTAACGTCGGAGCTCGACGGTCTTCCGGCCGGAGGGTTTATAGTCGCCGGTCCGACTCTCGATATTTAACGTCGGAGCTCGACGGTCTTCCGATTCGGCTGACGATGCCCTATACTCGTGCTAATTTTCCGATTTTTTACTCCTGCATTTCAAGTATACAGCCGAACGGAAAGTATACAGCATACATTACATTGGCGCACCTTTCACCCCGCCCGGTAAGGCTGGAGGTGGTTCGCGCTCCATGGTCGATCCAGTTGCCGTCCGTCTTCATCCTCCAGATAATAGGCACCCGAGCGGAGCTTTTCGATGACATTGAAGGGGCTCGATGAAATGGAACCGGGCCAGGCGGTGCTTCTCCTTGGATGCCGATCGGATCCTTATCTCGGCCCCATGCTGAGATGTTCTCCGGTCGGAACTCTGCTGCCGCTCGGCCTCCTGACGCTAACGTCGCTTGTTGCTCCAGTCGCTCGGCTTGCGCCTTCTGTTTCTATTGCTCCACGAGCTTAGCTGCTCTTGCCTCGATTAGAGCGTCGAGCTCCTCCTGGGAGAGCATCATGGTGTGAGGTCGTCCAGCTTCGTCCATCTCTTCCGCTCAGATGCTGGTGCGTTCCCACAGACGACGCCAATTTGATCCTGTCCGAACGCTGAGTCGACGGACGCTGGGGACGTGGCGCTCTCCCCTATCTCCGACCAGCTGCACAAATCTCCGGCAAACCTGCAAAGAAGTCGAGCCGGGAAGGGGTTCCCGGCGACGACCCTCCGACGCTCAAGTCAGGCAAGAGGAAAACGATGAAGTGGCTCCAAAGATGAGAGATCGCGTACCTCCGGCGAAGTCTGAGGGTTCTTATATAGAGCTGTGGGGAGGCTTATGCACACCTACCGAGGCGTACACGTGTCCTTTACCATACCTTAGTATGGGCTTACCAGAGGAGCATGCCTGACACCATATTGCTATAGTCCGAGCACCTCTCTGTTGGGACAGCAGAACCTTCCGTCGTAGGATTCTGCGTATGGCTTGGTCGTCGAATATGCCTGTTGTCAGAAGATGTTCCCCATTGTCCCCTTGTCCTTGTCTCTTTTTTCCCCGAGCCGAGCGTCCTGCCGCTCGGCAGGCATCGGTCTGACCGGGCGTAGGTATCGGTCCGACCGGGAAGATTTCACTCCATCGTGTGCTCGGCTGAGACTGTTCCTTCACAGCATTGATGCTTTACTCCTCGGACGAGCGGGCTACTCGCTCGGCCCGGCGACCCTATTCACCATGAGCGTCGGAAACTCAACTCCCCGTCGGGTTGTCTTTGATTCCATCCGGACCCGTTCGGCCGGTTGACCCGACCCTTCTCCGATCGGATGGACCTCATGCTGACCCTTTTAACTTCTGACCTTCACGTGTCATTGGCTCCCCACAAAGGGGGTCCCCCGTCCTTACTGCCGGATCAACATGTATCAAATGTTCCACCATGACATAATAAAAGTATCGAAACCTAAGCCAAATTTGCATTGAGAAGGAAGTCAAAAATATATAAAACATGGCATAACACAAAATACATGTATCAAATGTTCCATAACATAATAAAAGTATCAAAACCTAAGCTAAATTCGCATTTAGTAAGGAAGATAAAAATATATAAAACATGGCATCAAAGTACATGCATCAAATATTCCATGACATAATAAAAGTATTGAAACATGACATAATACAAAGTATCAAGGTAAAATAAAAATATAGAAATAACTATAACATGATATGCAAAAAAATCCTAACATAAAACTTATTAGGTAAAAACTTCCTCCAATATGAATTTACTAGAGAACTGAAAAAAAAAAAAATTAAGAGTATTAAAAAAATAAATAAAAAAGAAACTCAATTAAAAAAAAAGTTCATACTTATGTAATTTAAGAAGCACCACCACCACCATCATCATATCATCATCACCGTCATCGCCATCGGGAGGAAATTGATTCGGAGCAGAACTCAACTGAAGATGTTGCAAAATCCAATCTTGTTGTCGGCACATTTCTCTCATTTCTCGATCTCTTTCTCTCATTTGTTCATCCCTTTCAGATAAAATGCCCTTCAACTGACAATTTATACTGTTCCTAATACATGTGAAGTTGCATTAGCTATTCAGAGGAAGAAGTTTAAAACAACAACAACAAAAACTAAAAAACTCTCTTTCACATATACATATGTTCAAAATTTCTACAAGTAAGCAAAGTAAATATTTCAAAATGCAAGAGTTTACTATTAAAGATGCAAGTATATATGTTTCACACTCAAATCAAGCAATAAAAAAGAAAACCGCAAAAGCAAACCAAATAATTTTTTTTCAATTCAGGTTTAATCTGATTAGAGTTTAAATTTCTTTGAAACTAAATCAACTTGGTCCTGTAAATTTTTTTCCAAAAATCCAACTCGACCTATCATGATTCCACCTCCAATATGGATCCTTTCTAATGTTTTCTAGTAAACATTTCACGATAAGAATATCTATTTTCTGCATACCTGCTTAATTTTATGTCATTGGGACAAGAATCATCATATTCACATTTTAATATCTAGATTGATGCTCTGAACTCTTTGCAATGAAGGTAATATTACCAAAATGCAAGAGATGACTTGTGATTGGCCGTCGCTGGGGGTCGGAAGCGCCCGCTAGGGGGTCGGAAGTAGCCGTTGCCGGCCTCCAGCGGCCCCCTTGCCCGCCGCCACCTCCCTTGCCGTCAGCGCCTCAGCCTGACCGGCAGCAGCCACCCTAGACTACCGCCTCCCCCTTGCTGCCGTCGCTGCGGAAGAGTTGCACCACTACTGCCAACAGAGTGTGAAGATGGAAGAGAATTGAGAAAAGGTCATCGAGTATTTAGGACAAATTTTGCAACGAAATTCTGGGACGAATCCTAGATTCGTCCCCAAATCTAGGACAAATCCGGTATTCGTCCCAAAATTAAATTTTTTTTTTAAAAAAAATAATTGGAAGGCTTAAATATGGACCTAACGACATCTAAATTTCATGAAACAAGTTTTTGTGTGTTCGTATCATTCTCCCGATAGTAATAATGCCCTCATAAATAATTTTGACTTAATATATTGAATGTGGTGATTTTTTAACCTAAATTTAACCTAACTCGGGTTAAAAATTTACCACACTCAAAATATTAAGTTAAAATTATGGATGAGAATGTTTTTACAATCAAGAGAACGATACGAACACATAGAAATTTGTTTCATAAAATTCTGATGTCTATAAGTTGAATACTTAAGCCTTCTGATTTTTTTTCTTTTTTTTTTTTAAAAAAAAAATAATTCTAGTCCGTCCCTAAATCATGAGCTCAAGCTTGTACAGTTGTATGAAGGTGGAGAGAAAGAATTAAGGGAGGGAAAACGTGACGTGAATGGTAGATTGGTAATTAATACAAGAGGTCAGTAATGATAATAATGAAAAATAATTTTAAATTTATTTAAATCAATTAAAATTTATTATATTTGACATATATAAATAAATCTATTGGCTTTAGTAAATAACAGATTAAAGAATTATTCTATTTCTTTCCTCTATCTATTAGTTTCTACGTGGTATCAGAGCTATTTTCTTTACCTTCCAATTTTCTTCTTCCGAAATTTTGTTATAGCAACTACGAGAGTTTCTATATGATGGTTTGATATCATCATTTCCAGTGTGGCAATCTCGACAACTTTGATGACAGTAACGACAGCTTCAACGACAACAACTTTTCTTTTCCTTTCATCAACGACTCTTTTCTGTCGACGGCAGCAACTTCGGCAACGTCAATCATAACAAAATTTGTTTGTTTTATTCATTCATTCATTTTTTGTCACTTCTTTGTTTTTCTTATTTTCTTCTTCATACTGTTACAAAAAACAAAAGCAGGGCAAAAACTGAGGAAAAAAAACGAGAGCAAAAAAAAAAAAAATCTCAAAAAACTGTGTAAAAATGTCTTCTTTATATTCTAGTTAGATCTCTATATTCTACTTAGATCGCTACGCCATCATAAAATATCTCTTTTCATTTTCATATGGTTTCTTCTTTTTCAGTTAAACTTAATCATGATAATTATTTACTATGGTAATTACAATTTCTTCTGTTATTTTGTGTTCATGACTTACTTGATCATGTTGATAGTATTTCATCTCCACCTTAAAAAGATGATTCATCCTATTCTATTTGGTTTAAGAAAGATCATTTAGTCTTGACTTGGCTAATCTCATCAATTACTAAGCTTATACTTCTCATGCTTGTTGGCCTCAACACCTCTCGTCAGATTTGGGAAGCTCTTGATCATTATTTTGCATCCCACTCTCAAGCACGGGTTCTCCAACTTCGTCTACAATTATAGTCTGTGCAATGAGGAGATACCTCTATCAATGACTATATGCAATCAATTAAGACCGTTGCCAACAACCTAGCTACAATTGGATATCCGATCTCTGATCCAGAACTATTAATGCATGTTTTTGCAGGTTTGGGTCCTCAATATGATAGCTTTATTCCCAGTGTGATGACTTGCATGGATCAAGTGTCACTCAAAACTCTTCATAGTATGTTATCTTCTGATGAAAGACTTCTATAAATATAATCTCAAAGGATGTCAGTTTCTCTATCTTTATTGGCAAAGCCCTACAATCTGATCAACATAATCAGGCTCTTCCCCAACATGGTCATTAAAATCTGATTGGAGATTTCAAAGGTCGAGGTCGAGGTCGAGGTCGAGGACGCTGTCAGATTTGCTTCAACTATGATCATTATGCTCAAAATTGTTATAAAAGATATGATTCAAATTTTTGAGGAGGATCTGTATTATCAAATTGACTCCCTCCCTCATCTTGGAAATCTAGTACTCAATTATCTCATTCTGGAGCATTCTCACTCTTCATCCCTCCAATGCAACGTCATCGATTTCTGAAACCCCAGGATGGTATCCAGATTTTGGAGCGACTCATCATGTTACACCGAAGTGTGATATTCTTGCAGAAGTTTTGCCTTATCATGGACCTAACATAGTACAAATAGGCAATGGCTCAGGTTTATAAATTGCTCACATTGGAAGCACATCCTTTTATTCATGTGGTCGTACTTTTCACATGCGCAACACTCTTCATATTCCTTCTATCACTAAAAAATTACTCTCCATTCGTTAATTTTCTCTTGATAATAACGTGTTTTTTTAATTTCATCTTCATCATTGTCTTGTGAAGGATCTCGCGACAGGAACTATTCTACTCTAAGGGGATACTAAAAATGATCTTTATCATCTTCAACCCACCTCTCTCAAAACCTTTGTAGGAGAACATACAGATAAATTTTCTTGGCATGCACGTCTTGGTCACCCATCTCTACGTCTTGTTTAGGATATTATTAATCATTTTGGTTTACAACTTTGTTAGCGTCATCATCTCATTTATGTGAAGCTTTTATAAAAGTAAAATATCATAAACTACCTTTTGCATCCTCTACTTGCAACTCTAGTTTTCCTTTGGAAATTATTCATTCTGATATATGGGGTCCTGCTCCTATTCTTTCTAATCAGGGTTTTCTTTACTATATTATTTTTATTGATAACTTTAGCAAGTTCACTTCGATTTTTCCTATGAAAAGAAAATCTTATCTCTTCAATATTTTTTATCATTTTCAAAAGCATGCTCAGCATTATTTTGATCGTAAAATACTCTTCCTTCATTCTGATTAGGATGGAGAGTATCAAACACTTCATCGTCATCTTACTTCCTCTGGCATCCTCCATCGAGTCTCTTGCCCCCACACTCTTGAGCAAAATGGATTTGCTGAGAGAAAACATCGTCATGTTGTTGAAATTGCCTTAGCTCTTCTTTATCATGTCTCAATTCCACTTAAATTTTGGGATGACGCCATCCAAACCACAGTCTACCTTATCAATAATTTATCCACTCCACCACTTCAAAATAAGTGTCCCTTAGAGAGATTTTATAATCGTCCTCCAGATTATTCTTTCTTTCAAAATTTTGATTACGCATGTTATCCTCGGCTAGGACCTACTCTAAACACAAGTTAAACCCTTACTCTCAACAATGTGTTTTTCTTGGTTATAATAATTTAAATCATGGGTACCGTCGCCTCCATATTTCAACTGGGCAGATATATATTTCTCGATATGTTACTTTTGATGAATTTCTTTCCCCATTTGCAGTTGCTACCTCAGATCCTCCTTCAAATAATCAAGGAACCTATCTAATATCACCGAATAATATACTATAATCTTCACATATTGCTTCATTAGGATATATTGAAAGTACAAGGGGAGATGGTATCTTGTATCTTACTCCATCTCCACAAATTTGAGTAGAGTCAGCGGCTAGTGGTGATCCACTCTCTAATTCTGATTCCAATTCATCTGATCACTCATCTCCAAGTAGCTCTAATGATGATAATCCTCGGCGAATGCTTCCTCTAAGTGATATTTATGCACGATGTCAACTAGTTTCCACTCGTTATCCTCTTCCACGTGTTTTATTGCTTCTTCAAATTTTGTTGAACCTTCTAGCATTACATAGGCAATCAAATATCCAAATTGGCGTGCTGCGATGACTATAGAGTTTAACTCTCTTCTTTGCAATGCAACCTAGAGCTTAGTTCCTCGTACTCCATCTATGAATATTGTGGCCTCTAAATGGGTTTACCGAATTTGGTATCGTGCAAATGGATTTATTGAATGTTATAAAGCTCATCTTGTTGCTAAAGGCTATAATCAACAACCAGATATTGACTTCAATGATACTTTTAGTTCAGTCGTCAAAACTACAACTATCACATTGCTACTATCTATAGCTGTTAGCCCCAACTAGCCAATACGACAATTAGATGTTTCCAATGCTTTCCTTCATGGGCACTTTGAAGAAACTATTTTTATGGAGCAACCACTTGGATTCTGTTAATCCCTCGCGGCTGGCAAGAGGGGGGAGTGAATTTTTTGGAAAATAAAATAAATACCTTTCTTGACTTAAATAACACTTGTACAAAAGGAATTAACAAACTAATTAAAAGAGAGAGGCACAGAGAAGTTTACTTGGTTTGTAATCAGGGGATTATTAATCCAAGACGTTGAAAGCTCACTATAAATCTCCTTCAGGCAAAAAAGCCTCTTACAACAGTTAAAGCACTGAATTACAAGACTAAATAGAAGAAGAATCGTTTACAAGTGTTCTATTTAGTTACTTGGATCAAGGCTGTATTTATAGCCTTGATCGGGGCACCTAGAAGGGTTTCGGGTGTCTGGGCATGGATAAGACTTTATTCACGTTGCAACATATCGCAACAGCTAGTGAGTTGATAAAGTTTCTGGTCCGGACTCCCGGATCGGGATGAATCAACCCTCGACTAGGGCTCGCACCAGGGGCACCCTGGGCGCCCGGAGTCTGGGCGCTCGGATCAAAGTCAACTTCTAGTTGACTTTTTATCCGATCTTCTACTTCGGGTCTACTCGCTTGGTGATTTCGACCATCCGGAATAAGGTTCACCAGAACTGATTTTCTGGCCTTCTCGAACAACCTTCCGCTCTAGCTTCTCGTCTCTCGAAAACGCCGTGCTCTTCCTTCTCGTCCGCCGGCATACTCTTCAGCAACACCTTGTCCCTCAAACGCACCAAGCCCATCGACTCTCTTTCATGCCGTCCTTCTCACTAGCTGCATCTTTTGCTTGATATCCTATGCTCCTAAGTTTCTGCACACTTAGACACATGACATCAAAACATAGCAAGACCTAATTTGACTTGATTGATCACATCAAAACTACCACAGTGTACTTACAATCTCCCCCTGTTTAATATTAGTAACCCAAGTTAAGTTAGAATAAACTAAAAATAAATAACAGAAAAAATAGCAAGTATGAATTTTGAAATTAAAGAAAAAATGTGTAAAAATTAAAATGTTACCCTCCTCATACACTTAACTTCTCATACTCCTCCTTTGATCACATTAAAAATAAGGGTAAGCTATGAACATAACTTGAAATTAAGTTTAAATAGAGTTTAAGGGATAACACCACATTAACTATCATCCAGAAAATCATGAAGTTTAAATTTCGAAAAATCTAGATTTTTATAATTTATAAAATAATTTTAAAAAATAATTTGAATAAAAATATCTTTAATTATGAAAAAATTATGCAAATTCTTATAGTGGTAAAACCGATATAATCAAAGCTGTGAAAACAATTTTACTAACTTATGAAATTGATTTAAGTAGAAATAAAATGTTTTCTTAAAAAAGTTATATTTTAAAAAAAAAATATTTAAAAATAGTTTCTAAACTCAAAAAAATCGTGGAAAATTTTCTGAAAAATGTAATAGAGCATGTATTATTCTAAAAAATAGACTTTCAAGAATTAAAATTTTTAATATTTAAAAATTTATATTTGGATAAATAATTCATAGAAAATTCACCAATAGAAAACATATTTCAGAAAAAAAATTTAGATATAGAAAATAATAAAGTTTTATAAAAAAAAAATTTTTTTACAAAAAATAACAATGAGAGCTATTTTTAAATTGAGAAATATGAATTTTATTAAAAAGTTAATAGAAAAATAATACGATGGTAAAAAAAATTTAAAAATTTATCTATAGACAATTAATGAAATCCTCTTTCTCGAAAAAAATTAAATTCTAATTAATTTCTAACAAAAATTATGTAAAACTATTTATTTGATAATTCTAAATCAATTAAAAGTACAATATGCATAAAAATTTAATTTAAGCATGATTTTGGAACTCAATATAAGTTTCTTCCAACTGCGTTGATAAAAAATTTTCTAGGTACATATTTTCTTGACAATTTTCTAATTTACCTCTTGTGGTATCTAAATTACCAATTTAGTCCTTGATAGTTTTTGAATTTTGAAATAGTAGTATTCGAACATGCCGAATTCTTTAGATTCTCTATTTCTACTTTTAATTTTTTATTTTCAATTTTTAGTTTGTCGAAATCTTCTAATCGACAGGATGTTGCTAAGGTTACTTTTAATTCATGTTTTCTTTTAATAATTTTTTATTATTTATTTCTAATTTACAAGAATGTTTTGATAAAATTTTAATAAATTTAAATAATTGGTCAAGAGGTAGAGACCGTACCTGACTTACCTTGTCGATCTTTGATGCTCCCCCTATAGAGCTGCTTTCTTCTGACATTGCTCTCCCTTATTCGATACTTTTGATGTTCATCTCAGATGAGCTCATTTCATCTTTTTCTTCTTGGTGACTTGTTATTAGCGCAAGTCCGACGTAGACTTCGATTTCCGATTCTGATGAAGTTTCGTCCCATGTCGCCTTTAAGTTCTTGTGCTTTTTCCAGGTCGGTCTTTTGTCATTGATCTTGTCCTTGTCCTTGCTCTTCAATTTTGGATAGCTATCTTTGACATATCATTATTCATTGCAGTGGTAGCATCTTACCTTTCTTTTCCTTTTTTTTTACCCTGCACTTGATTAAACTTATTAGTTCTAAAAAAACTTTTGAACTTTCTTACCATGAATGCTACTTCGTAATCGTCAAGGGACGTTTCGGACTTTGGTTCATCAATTTTTGTCTTTAAGACAATGTTTTGAATCGTCTTTGTCTTTAGATTTACATTTCTAGATTTGTGAATTTTAAATGTCGAAAATAATTCTTCTAAATCCAAGTCCTTAGACCACTTACCTCCAAGTCCTTAGAGATAAAATACACATCTACTAAGAAAGACCATTCAGGAGTCCTAGGAAATGTGTTAAGCATGTACCTTAGTGATTCTCGATTGGTTACGTTTTCTCCGAGATTCGTGAGTCTGGTGATGAGTTCCTTGATTCTTGAGTGGAGATGTATGATGGTTTCTCCCTCTTTTAACCGGAGGTTGTAGATTTGGTTCCGAAGCAGGTCCTGTCTCGCGAGTTTGGATTCAGACGTACCTTCGTGTAGCTTCGGCAACTTCTCCCAAAGTTCCTTTGCTAATTCGTAGGCGACGATTCTGTTGACTTCTTGTAGTGGCAGCACGCTCAGCAGATGGAATTCGGCTCGTCCATTTGCTACGAAGTCTACTTGCTCCTTCTTAGTCTATTGATATTCTTCTTTGTCCTTCGGTGCTACAAAATCATATTTCAATATTAGTAATAAATCAAAGCCCGTTTTGAAGAATACCTCCATCTTTCTTTTCCAAATCGCAAACTCCCCCTCGAACTTAGGCGGATAGAGATGCTCGATCCGGCCTTCTCTTGTGTTTCAACCGGCGGTTAGTCCTTCTGAAACGACCTCGCTTTGATACTACTTGTTGGTCCCTTGCGACCGACAAGAGGGGATGAATTGCTTGAAAAATAAAACAAACACTTTCTCGACTTATAGCTTGATTAAAATAACACTTGTACAAAAGGAATTAACAAACTAATTAAAAGAGAGTGGCACAGAGAGGTTTACTTGATTTGTAATCAGGGGATTGCTAATCCAAGACGTTGAAAGCTCACTATAAATCTCCTTCAGGTGGAGAAGCCTCTTACAGCAGTTAAAGCACTCAATTACAAGACTAAACAGAAGAAGAATCATTTACAAGTGTTTTGTCTAGCTACTGGGATCAGGGTTGTATTTATAGTACTGATTGGGGTGCCTAGAAGGGTTTCGAGCGTCCAGGCGTGGATAAAACTTTATCCACGTCGCAACATATCGCAACAGCTGGTGAGTTGATAAAGTTTCTGGTTTAGGCGCCTAACCAGGTTCAGGTGCCCAGATTGGGCTGAACCAGCCCTCGACCATGGCGTACACACGGGCCGCCCTGGGTGCCCCAGGTGATCCGGACGCTCGGACCAAAGTCAACTTCCAATTGACTTTTTGTTCGAGTCTTCTGCATCGATTTCGCTCGCTTGTGTGATTTCGGCCATCCGGAATAGGGCTCACCCGAATCCATTTTTCCTCCTTATCGAGCAACCTTCCGCTTTGGCTGTAAAATACGATACCCAAATAATAATTAAATAATAAGGTTATTTGACAAATAATCTTATGAGAATTTTTAGGAATTTTTAGAAATTTTTCTAGAATTAATCGGAGCTCGTACGACAGATTTAGAGGGGATGCATATTTGGCTTGGGAAAAAGTCTGTTTGGATTACCCTTAAGTGGGAGTTAATTGGAATTATTAATATAAAGTTTTATTGTTTAAACCGAAGATAGCTTATTAAGCCCTAGGTATAGTTCCTGATCCCTTTTGATTTCCCGATTCCCTTTGCGCCGAACTCGACATCCACCCGCAAGCTCTCACGCGACGCCGCCGCCCTCTGTGCCTTCGTCGAAACCGTCCTCCCCAACCCACCGTCGGCCTCTCCTCCCTCCCTCTCACACTCGCCCACGCCAGCGGCGTTGTGCGCTGTGCCAACGCCGCCTCCCCGTCGGCCAACAACAACCCCCACCGCCGGCCTCTTTTCTCTCCCGAGCCACAGCCGAGCCTCTTCCTTCCCTCGCTCGAGCACCACCACAGCGGCCACCGATCTCTTCTCCTCCTCACGCAAGCACCCCCAGTCGCTGAATCTTCTCTCCAGGCCGAGCCCTAATTGATCCGGCAGGTATGAATCCTTCTGTAGGTATGGATGGGTACTTCCTTCGGTAGTTTTTCATAGGGATTCGGATGCTATTCTTAGTTCCCCTCGAGAGTTTGCTTAATTTTCTATTTTGTTGTGGGAGATGGTATCGGGTTTCGGTGATTGCATTGCCTTCATGTAGTAGTTTTGGATTTACTGGAATGGATTTGGGAGTTGGATAGCCTGTTTTAGTTCTTGCACTACCTTTTGAATGTGGTTCCAATGATGAGGAGTTTCGGATGGAGAGATTTGGGTGCAATAGAGCTTTGTTTTTATTTTCTGACCGGGATGTGATGTAGTGGACAGATTTAATAGGTTGTAGTGAGGTTCAAATTGTTTCATGTCCTTGCTCTTGTGATAGTATTGGGTCCGGACAGATTTAAAGTGGTTTATTTTAATGGATTTTCATTGTGTTTTTTTTTCTTTGGAGATTATGAGGTGTTGATTGGATTTCAGTGTTTCAAACAGAACCGGTATTTTTGGTTTGGTTGTTTGGTGCGTCTATTTCGTGATAGGCTGAGGGTTGTTTTAGGAATGGATTGTTTTTAATTTGGTGTAAGGTTAGGTTGATTAGGTCTAGATTCTAATCTAATCGATTGGTGGAACGATTAAGGTTTAACAAAGTTAACTCTAGTTAATCAATGGATTGGATTTTAGTCGGAGATTTGTTTTAGTTAATTAACTTAAGTAATTAGTTAAATCTGTATATTATGCATTACAGGACTTTGATTCGAGTCGGCCGTCTCGACGAAAGATTTCTGGATTGGATCTTCTATTGAGGCGGGTACTTCTTGCTTTGTTTTCTTTTAGTACTTTGACCTTAGTGCATGAATTATTTTGGATAAGGACTGTTTACCTTGACTCCACTCTTATTTTTCCTACGCTTGATACTTCCACGCAATCTTTGAGAAATTCGCTTCTATATCCATACAGTCTCTTGTTGTTGTCCATGATCAGTAGCAGATACTAGATATCATGTTTGTATGCTTTGATTGTTGTTTATTATGTACTATAATGAGCATGCTGGCTTCATGTAGCATACCTATTTCTGCTTATGTAGATATGATAACTGTTGCATTGTATGCATCATGTCATTGCATGCATGCCGCATCCTCGGCCACTCGAGAGAGTGGTAGCTGGAGTTGATGCCGCTTGTCCTGTCGTGCCGCACTCGGCCACTGGTAGCTGGAGTTGCGAGCAGCAGGGACCCCCTTCGCTGTGTAGCTAGTTAGCTACTCAGCACCTGTCCATCCGGTCACTCGTGGGAGTGGCGGCCTTTGGGTGGTATAGTTGTCATTGATCCGGCCTCTCGACCATACAGGGGTCATGGTGCAGAGCGGTGGGCGGGGTGACCATCCGTTCATACGCTGTTATTATGCATGCTTTGGCTGCTGCTGTTTACGTATGTTATTATTGTTTACTTATGCTGATGTGGTATATTTTTGCTGTCGTTGCTTCTTGCTGTTGTTCACTTATGCTGATATGTTGTCTTATGTTGAGATATGCTCTCATTGTAGGCGAATAGACCTTGGTGTATTTATTGGAAATGTTTATATGTCTGACACATTACCTCTATAGTTACGAGCAGTATTGTAGCAGATTAGTACCATTCTTGACTTTCTATATCTAGCCTAGGATATGGTTCCAGGTATGAGCATTGATTATGACTTCATTTTGTATATGCTACTTCCCTTATGAGACTGTATTCCTTTTGGGTATTCTTTATTGGTTGATTATGTTCATGCACTATCTTTCCTTACCCGCTGAGTTCCAATACTCACCACCCCGTAAAAATGGTTTTCTTTCGCCAGGTAGCAGTAGATGATTCATGGATGCTAGGAGAGTCTCACCTGCCAGTCCCACGACACACTCGAGGATAACTTCTTTTTCTGGTTTTGGTTGCTAACGCAATTTATGTTTTGGTTTTGTGAACTTGGTATTGTATGCTTCGATATGGATTTTGGAGTCTAGTCTGGTGGTTGTAGGTATTTTTGTTAGTACCATTATTAGTTTTACGTTCGTATTATTTTGTGTCTTCTGCTGTGCATGTTTCCAGTCGTGTGGGTTATAGATGGTGGTTATGTGTTATTTCATTTTGTCCAGCCGGGTAGGCTGAGTATATTAAACTGCGTGTTATGTTGTTTCTATTTGTGCATATATTCCAGCCGAGTGTGGTTGATGTATATTTTGTATGTAGTAATGTTTCATATTGTCCGCCGTACAGGGGAGGTGCTGCCGAAATTTCTTCGGACAGGGACTCCTCTGGGGCGTGACATTGGCTTCTCGTTCCTCGGAAACACCGCGCTCTTCCTTCTCATCCATCAACGTACTCTTCCGCAGCGCCTCGTCCCTCGGACGCACTGAGCCCATCAACTCTCTTCCATGTCGTCCTTCTCGCTAGATTCGTCTTTTGCTCGACTTCCTGTGCTCCTAAGTTCCTATACACTTAGACACAGGACATTAAAACATAACAAGATCTAACTTGATTTGGTTGATCACATTAAAACTACCATGGGGTACATACAGATTCATCCACCCACAACTTTCAACACATGTGTGTCAACTTCATAAATCTATAGATAGTCTTCGGCAAGCATCTCGTGCATGGTTTCATCATCTATCTACCAGGATTAATACTCAGGGATTTTATGGCTCAAAAACTAACTCTTCCCAATTTTACAAATGTAATGAAGAATTTTCAATATTTGTTCTTATTTATGTGGATGATATCTTAATAATTGGTAGTGATCAAAATTTTATTACTACTTTACTTCATCTTTTTCGTTAAGAGTTTCCTATTCGGGATCTTGGCAATACTCGGTTTTTCCCTGGCGTAGAGTTTCTCTAACATTCTAAAGATTGTGTTATCTCTCCGAGCAAAAATATTACTGGACTTCTACAACGAGTAAAACTAGATGGTGCACGCCCTATCTCCACACCAATCATTGAAGGTGGTTTCACTGCACCTTCATCCTCCTCTTCAATGGTTGACCCCCAGATCTACCAAGCATTGTTGGTGTGCTACAATATATTACCAATACACGACCCGATGTTGTTTTCTCTGTCAATCGTGCTTGTCAATTTATGCATGCTCCTACTGAATACCATTGGAAAGGTGTTAAGAGAATTCTTCGATATCTCAAAGGCACATTCTACATGGTCTCATTTCAGGTCTTGCGGATTTCTAAAATTACAAGGAGTCCAAATATGCTCTTCATTGTTATTTTCAGCATTCCTAGTAGTGGACCAGAGGTTTTGAAAAACTTAAATCTTTCTTTCTTTTTTTTTCTTTTTATTTGTTATTGGATCTGATATCACCCCATATCAGGCCTAACAATAGAAAAAAAAGATTTAGATTTTTAAAAACCTCTGGTCCACCACTCGGAATGCCAAAAATAACAATGGAGAACATATTTGGGCTTCTTGCAATTTTAGAAATTCACAGGACCTAAAATAGCTGCAATATGAGATCTTTAGGTCGATCAGTGGGTTTCGGTCAAAACCCACTGATGGATATAGAGTACTCTGATTGCACCCATTTTAATTCATGTGGATTTCTGATGTTGCAAGAAGTTCAAATATGTTATCTGTTATTTATTTCAACTTCTAAAAGATGTTAAAATATAATAAAAAAATCAGCAAAACAATCCCTAAACATTTTATGTTTTTCAAAACCTCTAGTCCACTACTAGGAATGTCAAAAATAACAATAGAGAGCATATTTGAACTCCTGATCGATCTAGAGATCTCAAATCAGTCATTTCAGGTCTTGTGGATTTCTAAAATTGCAAGAAGTCCAAATATACTCTTTATTGTTATTTTCGGCATTCCTAATGGTAGACCAGAGGTTTTGAAAAAAATCTTTTTTTTTTCTTTTTTTCCCTTTTTTTTTGTTATTGGGCCTAATATGAAGAGATATTAGGCCCACCTGATATCTCTTCATATCAGGCCTAACAACAGAAAAAAAAAAGAGAGATTTAAGTTTTTCAAAACCTCTGGTCCACCACTAGGAATGCCGAAAATAACAATGGAGAGCATATTTGGACTCCTTGTAATTTAGAAATTCACAGGACCTGAAATGACTGCAATTTGAGATCTCTAGGTCGATTAGTAGGTTTCCGTCAAAACCTACTAATGGACTTAGAGAGCTTCGATTGTACCCATTTCATTTTCTGTAGATTTTTGATGTTGCAAGGAGTTTAAATATGGTATCTATTATTTATTTCAACTTCTAAAAGATGTTAAAATATAATAAGAAAGAATAAGCAAAACAATCCTCATATGTTTTTGATTTTTCAAAACCTCTGGTTCACCACTAGGAATACCGAAAATAATAATGGAGAGCATATTTGAACTCCTTGCAACATCAAAAATCCACAGAAATTGAAATGGGTATAATCGGAGCTCTCTAGGTCCATTAGTGGGTTTTGACCGAAACCCACTGATGAAACTAGAGACCTCAGATTGTAGTCATTTCATATCCTGTGGATTTCTTAAATTGCAAGGAGTCCAAATATGCTCTCCATTGTTATTTTCGACATTCTTAGTGGTAGACCAGAGGTTTTTGAAAAACCTAAATCTCTTTTTTTTTTTTTCTTTTTTCTTTGTTATTGGGTCTGATATCTCCCCATATCAGGCCTAACAACAGAAGAAAAAAAAAGAAAAAAAAGAGAGAGATTTAAGTTTTTTAAAACTTCTGGTCCACCACTAGGAATGCCAAAAATAACAATAGATAGCATATTTGGACTCCTTGTAATTTTAGAAATCCACAGGACTTGAAATGACTGCAATATAAGGTCTCTAAGTTGATTAGTGGGTTTCGGTCAAAACCCATTGATAGACCTAAAGAGCTCTGATTGCACCTATTTCAGTTCTTGTGGATTTCTAATGTTGCAAGGAGTTCAAATATGCTATCTATTATTTATTTCAACTTCTAAAAGATGTTAAAATATAATAAAAAAGAATCAGCAAAATAATCCCCATACGTTGGGCCTTATATGATTCATATCATGCCCACGCATGATGATTTTTTTCCAATTCATCATTATTACAATTTTACACCTCCATAGAAGCTGAAATAAATAATGGATCAGTCTCTGTTGATTTATGGGATTGCAAAGAATTCAAATATGTCATCTATTGATTATTTCAACTTCTCCAAATGTATTCTAGCTAATATTATCAAAAAATCAACTAAACTCTAAACGTTATGGGTCTATAATTTATATATCAGACCTATGTTATGTATGCATGCATGGAAAAAAAAAAAAGAGGAAAGAGAAGAGCAGAGAGGAAAAACTAGATTGGTTGCATGCATAGGAGACAGTAAATAGAAGAGAGAGTGAGAAATGATAGTGAAAAGAAAAAATTCAGATTTGTCAAAAAGATAAAATAGGAAATGCACTTAAAAAGGTGTATTCTTTGGTAAATACCAAAGTAGCGTACGTCTTTTGGTAAATTTAGATCTCTACATGCACCCTTTGGTAAATTGCCAAAGAAAGTGACACTGTGACAGGACAATAGTTCATACTTCGTATTGTATTCCCATTATTTATTTGTAGTCCCAAATTTTATATATATATATATATATATATATATATATAACTGAACATCCAGTGTATCTATCGCCATTCATTTGTCTGATATAGTTTAAAAATTAAAATTATCAACGAAATTCACAATACATTGTGAGAGGAGAAGTAGAGATTGCATCAATTCTTATTCTCTTATTTGTGCTCTCTCTTGTGGCCAGCCCTCTCCCCTTTCCTTTCCCCTTGCTCTCTTTTGTTCCTTGGTGGTGGTTGTGGCCGAAACTTAGAGAAGGAGGAGGAGCTTTTGGGTGTTCATCTTGGAGGTTCGTCGCCCACACGACGTCCAAGAGGAGACGAAGAATACGGCAGAAGATCAAGAGGTCATTGCATACAAAGAAAGGTATAACTAGTAATTATTTTTCGCATCATGCTAGTTTTTCTTTGTATGAATTCCAAACACAATAGACATATGATTCTAGAGTTTCGAATTTGTGATTCGAGTTTATGTTTTTTTTTGTTTTTCGAATTTGTGATTCGATTGTTCTTTTTGGTTAAACCTAGAGTTATATAAGGAAATTAAATATTAAATTTCTTTAAAAGGCTTTGTCTAGGCGGTGGTGGATCATCCCATACCCAAGAAGGACTAGTGCCTCGTCATGCATTCCTGGAAACTAATTTTGAAAATTAATATTTAATTGAATTTATAACATAGGTGGATTTGGATCAATAATGTTAAGCATCGTTTGCGATCCAAATCTAAACCATTTAGAACAGATAAGTTAAATTTGAAATCAATAATGTTAAGTTCCGTTTGTGATTCCTAATTTAATTTCTAAAGAACACAATAGGTTGTTTAGGAAAGGTTCGACACTGGTACAAAATTTTTGTACAGTGGAACCGGTACGATCTTCCTAGGACCAACCAACAATTGGTATCAGAGCTAGGATTTGCCTCTGTGTGTTTGATTTTCAGTTTAATTATGCACATGTCATACATAATTTAGGCAGGATAATAGTAGGATGTGCTAACTCTGTGGTTGCAGGCTCCAACTATTATGTCTTACAGATATTGTGTGTGATTGGACCCTTAGACATGTCAAGGGCATTTTATTGCGGGTGCATGATTGTAATATTAAATACAGCAGGAGATGTATTAGTTATTAGGATTTTACATTTTTGTTTCGATCTAGATTATATGTACATTCCTTTGTGGAATATAGGATCGATATATGTAAAATTCTATTTTTGTCGCAGATTATATCCTTACAAGGCGTGATACTATTGGAGGATCAGAAGTGCAGCGGAAAAAGGAAGCTCGATGGACCCGACGGCATAAACCCTAGGGCTAGCAGCACTCGAAGAACAGTGATGAAAAATATCATAATAGTTGGAAAATAATTTTCATATTTATTGCTTTTATTTACTGTTATGTGTGTGATGTGTACTTATTAGGTTAAAATTTCTCACCTTAAATAATTAAGTACGCAATTGAACTGAACAGAACAGAACAAAACAGACTAAAGGATTTTGACTTTGATTTATGAATAAATTTGATTCTACTCTCAAATTCATCTGTAACACCAGAAAACCCAATAAAGTCCATTGAACTCACACTAGAAAGAAAAAACTCTTTGTTATTCCCATATGCATATAAGGTAGGTTCTCAACAGGTGCAACCGTCCAATGCAACGTCAGAAAACAAGGCCGCCTATTAACAACGATGCCACTGGGACAGTTAAATTGTCATCCAATTCTGTACTAATGGGTAGTGATTCCACAACTGAGGCAGCCAAAGACACGATGAAGAAGCGTATGATCATTCCCCAATTTTCTTCCATGAATCCAAAGGCGTGGAAGTAATGCATGTACCTAGTTTGATGATAAACAAAAGTTTAGATTATGAACCACCTCAGTTTACATAACAGGAATGCAGGTGAACTTACCAGACTGATGATAAAAACCCTGACAAGACCATCGCAATGCTACCTGCGAAGGATTTATTAGGGTTGTAAGGAAGTTTTGTCCCACCGAGTCGTCGCCCTATGATATCAGCCACACCTGAGGACAAAGAACAAGTTTGGACTTTAGCTGAATATCAAATGTTACTTTCAGCATTTAAGTTAGCATACCATCTCCGGCACACAAGTTGCAGATTGAAGCAATTGCGATAGGAGATGTTCGCCAAAAGATTGCAGTGGAACAAGTTATAGTGCATGCGTAGAACAACGGTCCTTTCAAAAGTTCCCTGAAACAAATTGAACATTTTGAGGAGATTAATGGAAAGGAAGAAGAGAAATTGACGATAAGAAGTGAACAAATTTTAAGCATGAAGAATTATCAACAATTTTCAGTCATAAGCAATGTTGTCTTAAAGTCACCTGTAGTCTCCGTGTCTGCTCATTGACTTGACTGTGGCATCATTTTTCAAAAATCCAAGTCCAAGGAGAAGCATCCTAATGATGTTAATTCCTGGTGCCAAAGCCGCAAGAAATGGCGCCCAACGTCCTGAGCTATAGTGAGCAGCAGTAGGTGAATCATATGTGTAAATGCTATATTAGCATCTACTGTTCAAACTCTACTAACCTGAACAAAGGCCAGAAGAGCATGAAAACCAATCCTACTGTTATATGGACAAGCTTCCTGCTTAGTTTCTAAAACAAACAAACAAGCAAAAAATCATGTTTGATATCCATTTAGAGGTGAGCATGACACATTTATGCTAAAGCATGTTGTTTTGCCAAAACAGGCTGAGTAGGATTGAAATTCTTATGAGAAGGCAGAATGAGACCCCATTAGCACTGTAGAACAACAAAGGAATATCCAAAGGCATATGCTCTGATATTGATGGAAAAAATTTCAGGACTAAAACAACAAAAAGCAGATCTTTAGACATCCACCTATATGCTTATATCTCCAGAAGCATGAAGAACGACTGGTAGTCTGGTACAAGTGGAAAAGAAATCCAGGGGCTTCGAAACATAGATTATTCTACAGAACCTGATTTGAAGATCTAGAGTACTAAAACTAACTACATAAAACAGAAATTTGTATGAGGCACAAACTATTAAAGCAGAAGAAGAAATTATACAAATTGTGGTACGAGGAAACTCAGACTATATATCCAACTACCCATATTAATGAGCTTGGTTTAAATGCTTATAGAGATAAACAGAGAATTTCAGGAAAATTTACGCTATGAGATCACCACAGAAGTTCTGCAGATGAGGATCATTTCTATAACAAGAGCTACCATCTAAACGTATTGATACTGCTGGATAAAGGTGACTTGAGAATCTATGAACTGTGAAATTGATGAGAGGTTGTTTATGCTTCCTGTACTTTAGGAACCAACAAGATCTCAGCGATGGAGACATCCTAAATTACATACGACTTATTGCAAATTTGGCCGTCCAATACTACAAAGAAGCAACACTGAAACCTAAGAAAAGTAATAACCCTAGGTCGTGACCTGGAATCCCCAATTTAAATTAGGGATTAGGGATTAGGGATAGAGAATTCCACCAGCTCCGAGCATGAAAGGTTGCATCAAAATTCCATAGCCAAAAAACTGCAAGAGACCTAACCTGCTCAAAGACGCCTCTTTTAGCCAGCTCCCCCCAGAACCGGAGGAGCCCGAGCGCAACAAAACTCGTCACGGCAGAAGCTCCCAAGTCGTGCAGAATCGAACTATCGAGCGACACGGGGGCTGCCATAGTCGCCGTGATGCGGCGGAAGGAGGAGCTGGAGGAAGAGAGGAGTCCCGGAGGCAGAAAAGCCTGGGAAAACCCAGGATATGAGGTGGAGAGGAATGATAAGGCGCGGCGACCGTCCAAGCGAGCTGCTGACCTCGGAGGAGCAAGCGCCGGAATGGTCGCGGTAACTTGGGCGACCATCCTTCCCGGTGAATAGACTTTAGCAGATATAAACCAACAAATTAAATGGATGAATAGTAGATGATATTATAACGGTATCATTGCGGAATCGGTTCTTTGTAACGGTTATAAAGTATGCGGGATCATTTCGAGTTCAGATACTTTATCCCAAGATTCCCGTATCTCCATGTCCTCTCGTTGATCAGACGGATTAGATCACATCTCAAAGATGCAGTGCATATCACGAGATTGTAATGATTGTCTGATCGACAAAGGGACAAGGGCACATGGGAATCTCAGTACAGAGGATCTGAACTCGATCATTTCATAGCGTGAAATTTAAGAAAGTGGGGCAATTTATCAAAAGACTACTTAAAATTTTAAATTTATCAAAAAAATGCATACAATTTTAGTATTTATCAAAAGGTATATTTTTTCATAGTGGTCTTCCTATTCTGCCCTTCTAATAAATTTAACTGATTTCCTTTTACTTTTCTTTTTCATTTTACTATGCATGCAACATATCTTTTCTTTCCTGTCCTCTTTTTTATCTTCTTTTTTTTCTATAGTTTTCAATTTTTTTCTCAAACCTATAATAGGAGATCAGACCCACGTTGAGCCTGATATCTCTCCATATCAGGCCCAATGTGGGCCTGATATAATGAGATATCAAGCCTAACAACAAGGAAATAAAAAGAAAAAAAATATTTATATTTTTCAAAACCTCTGGTCCACCACTAAAAATGTCGAAAATAATAATGGAGAGCATATTTAGCCTCTTTGCAATTTTAGAAATCCACAAGAACTGAAATGGCTGTAATCGGAGCTCTCTAGGTCGATCAGTGGGTTTTGACCGAAATCCACTAATCGACCTAGAAACCTCAGATTGCAGTTATTTCAGGTCTTGCGGATTTCTAAAATTGCAAGGAATCCAAAGATGCTCTCTATTGTTATTTTCAGCATTCCTAGTGGTGGACTAGAGGTTTTGAAAACCCTAAATCTTTCTTTCTTTTTTTCCTTTTTATTTGTTATTGGATCTGCTATCACCCCATATCAGGCCTAACAACAGAAAAAAAATATTTAGATTTTTAAAAACCTCTAGTCCACCACTAGGAATGCCAAAAATAACAATAGAGAACATATTTGAGCTCCTTGCAATTTTAGAAATTCACAGGACCTGAAATAGCTGCAATATGAGGTCTCTAGGTCGATCAGTAGGTTTCGGTCAAAACCCACTGATGGACCTAGAGTACTCCAATTGCACCAATTTCAATTCCTATGGATTTCTGATGTTGCAAGAAGTTCAAATATGCTATCAATTATTTATTTCAACTTCTAAAAGATGTTAAAATATAATAAAAAAGAATCAGCAAAACAATCCCTAAACATTTTATGTTCTTCAAAACCTCTAGTCCACCACTAGGAATGTCGAAAATAACAATGGAGAGCATATTTGGACTCCTGATCGATCTAGAGATCTCAAATTGCAGTCATTTCAGGTCTTGTGGATTTCTAAAATTGCAAGGACGTTGGGTCTGATATCTCTTCATATAAGGCCAAATAACAAAAAAAAAATTTAGGTTTTTCAAAATCTATGGTCCACCATTAGGAATGTCGAAAATAACAATGAAGAGCATATTTGGACTCCTTACAATTTTAGAAATCCACAGGACCTGAAATAACTGCAATTTGAGGTCTCTAGGCCGATTACTAGGTTTCGGTCAAAATCCACTGATGGACCTAGAAAGCTCCGATTGTACCCATTCACTACAAGAAAACAGATATTTTGCGATGAATTTTATTGTCGCTAATAATATTTTTTCGTCGTTGAAAAATATTCGAGACGATAAATTTTCATCGCTAGAGTCATCGTTATAAGCTTGTCGTAAACCTATATTAGCGACGAATTTTCTATTCTTGTCGCTAACATGTTTGCAACGTTAAAATATTTGTCGCTAAAGTAAATTACTTCGTCGTAAACTATTTAACGACGATTTAATTGGTATCGTTGCTATAGTTAGTCTTAACGACGATATTATTTATTACGTCGCTAACATATTCCCTACGATTTATATATATTCGTTGCTAAAAACTATGTCCCCCAGTTTCAATATTTTTCGGAATGCAGCCGTTAGCGACGAACTATAGAAAATCGTCGCTAACATATAGGTTAGCGATGATTTTTTACTTAAAATCGTCGCTAATATAGCAGTTTAGCGACGAACTTAAGCCAAATTCGTCGCTAACCTATATGTTAGCGACGATTTTCTATAGTTCGTCGCTAACCACTAGTTTTAAAAATATATATATTTTCATTTATATCCTTTGTACAGATTTATATACATACCCATCATCGCAACTATAACAAACTATAACAACAAATTCACAAATACTCTAACATTTAACTCATACTGCAACACAAATATAATAACAATATTCACAATCCAAATTCAAATCATATTCACAACCAAAAATCCAAACAAGTTCAAAACAATTCTAGAACATCACGTTTCTATACAAAAGTCTACAACATCAAAGCCTAAGATGGAGGAGGAGGAGGAGGAGGTGGAGCTGAAGATGAATCTTGGATCAAGGAATCTAATGCTCCAGGTGCCAATCAGTTAAGTATTTGTTCAAACATATTTTGTCTTGATTTAATTGATGCTAACTCATCTTGGGTGTTTGCTAGATGAATTTTGGTGTTCACTAACTCATCTTGGGTCGATTCAAGTCTTTCATGCAATGCAGCATTAATTGATCTGGATGAGGATGTAGCATCTGAAGAAGTAGACCTAACTGGCTTCGGCCCACTTCCAAGTCCTCTGATGTATCCAGACCGAGTACCAAGAACCTAATACAAAATTTTGAAGATAATAAAACATATGATATGATATGATGATATATTGAGCATGTGGATAAGAGTTAAACTCAACATTAAATAACAACCAAATCAGATATTTATGAAATGTAGATATACTTTCTACCTTTGCACCTATCAATTTTCTTGTTCCTGCAAAAGGGTTAGAACAGAACTTAGAGAGTTTCAGAGAATGATGAGTGGAATTCCTCTACTACTAGAAGACGACTCTCCATTTTCTCATGCACATGCTGCTTAGATGTTAGAACTACTCTCCTGTTGGGTTCGGAGCGCAGCGGAAGACATATAATAAATCATGGATCTTTTGTGGTACATATAGTTTTGCACAAAATTATATAAAACATACCTCGAGACCTCGATAGGTGTGAATAATATCACGGACAAATAAGACAGATAAGAGCCCCACGTGTGACTCCTCTAGCGGTATCCACGCGCACTAGATCACGAACTTGACACGATCCGTTAGGTGCTAGCCACTTGGATCGACAAAGTCTTGGAAGCACTACCAATCTCTTCCGGTGGAAGACGAAGTTGACGAAAGAGAAACGGAGAGAATGAAATCCTTACTTTGATTCTTTCCGAGGATGGCTATTTATAGCTTCCAAGGAATACAAAGAGTTAAACTTTCAATTAATTCATCATTTATGATCTTCATTAATAAGGAAGATGAAGAGTTATAGGTTCCATAAATTCTTCATTTATGACCTTCATTATGATAACTCTTCAAATCTTCATTAATAATCATTATGATGACTCTTCGAATTCTCCATTAATCATCATGATTATGGCTATTCGAATTCTCTCTTCTTTGCATCAAATAAATCCATATTTGATCTTTATCTAGACTAGCTTCCGATACCATTGTTCATGTCTACGTGCTATGCGTGCGACCCTCTAGGTTTTATACACGAAGGCAGTGTAAATCCATACACAGACTAAGGTAACCGTCTAGCAACAGTTTTTAGCCACCCAACGCGATAAAATTAATATCAGTCATAAACTGTAAACCACTATGAACCGATTACTGTGTAATTCAATCTCTTCATCTAAAGCCTACATCCCAATTTATTCGATACATTATGCATCATTACCAAATTAATTATTTTACTTGATTTCCAAGATATAATAGACTCCTCTTGAATGATAAATCATTCCTCCCATGGCCATGGATTTTGAGTCACTAATATCTCTATCAAGCGGCAGGATGTTAACTCCTAATCCAAGAGAGCGATGAATCCTCTATTGACTCAACACTATTCTCTCTACGTTTTGTCATACACCCAACTACCGTATTAATCACAATCCGATTAAAGACTGCTTTTAACGGCGTCAAAGCACATAACTCCACGCATAGAATAAATGAAGGTCTCAAGTCAAAAGATTAGTTACACTCGTTCATAAGAGGAATAACCAATGATGCTTAATATGTGGTCTCCTCTTGAGCGGGTCGTGTCCAGTGTACCTCTAAACTCAAGGCACCCCCAAGTACAACTTGGATATCCATCCCGCCGGTCTATCTCGACCTAGTCATACTCAGCGTTAATCTAGATATCCATGTCCCCTCTAGATATCTATCCGATCAAGGACTGTTTTCAGATTAATATACTCATTAATCTGTGGGACTTTATCATTAATCATATACGTACAGAAAAGTAAATAATTAATGATAAATTCTTGCCTTTATTAAATAATTATCCACAAAATACATAAGGAGTGTCTTGACACATAAGTGCACACACTAACATCTCCATGTTAGGCGAATTCGTAGTCTACTGTTTTGGCATCAATATTTATTTCTGGGATTTGGTTTCAAGTGGTTGAGTGCCCTGCGTTGGCCCATGTTATTGTGCTGTCACACTTGTGCCAAACTTGATAGTGGCCACTGCTTGAGCCAAAAATGTGTTCTGGAGATTCAACTTTCTTTTACGTTTTCATCTGTCTTCTAGTGATCAGTGAAGTCCTTTGTCACACAGTTGATTCCAGCAAAGGATTCATTTGTAGCCATTTGCATCCTTGTGAGGGTGACTGATTCAATTACACAAGTGCAAATGTCCATGTACTGAAACATTCTCCTCGATTATTATTAGAGTTGTTTGGAGTTGATGGATTGGAAATTTATGAGATACGATATTTCAATAAGAACCAACATATACAAATATAACACTAGGGCAGGCTATCAATAGTTGATGAGCTGAAAGTTTACCAAAAGTGATATTACCAAAAACTTCAATACTGTAATTTTGAAGGAAACTATATAAAAATGCTAATGATCTTCATAACTAAATAATTTAACTCAATCACAGATGTTAATACGAAACGTAGAGGAATTAATGGTAATATTTCACCTATTGAAAATAATGTAAAATAGGATGAGTGAACACATATAACAAATCCAAAGACGCAAATGAATGACTAACAAGACTACTTTAATCAGTGATTATATATATTCTTACATGTTTAAGTGATTATCAGCCTAACAAGACTACTTTAATCAGTTGAAAATAAGTTGACTACTTTAACAAGACAACATGTCATATATACTTTGAAAAAGTGAAAATTGTATCGGCAGTTATTAAATAATATTCTCACGGACCTGATCACAAATTGTATCTGCAATTTAGACTACATCGATGCCATCTTTTGGATTTTGTGATAGAATACACTCATCATGTAGTCTTACCATATCATCCTAGAAAAAGTAAATACGTTAAAAATAGTGTAAAAAATAATTATGCATGGTTAAGAACAAATTCACTAAATAAGATCATAATATACATATGCAGTTTTTGTCGTGTCCCCAATCCACCCTTTCTTCGAGCTATAATGAGTTTCATTAAAAACAGTAATTCGATCTTTTCTTTGTGACTGATCGGTCTAAAAAAAATAATGTGTTAGTATTTTAATCAACAAACAATATAAGATAATTATAAAATTAACACTTACACTGTCGTAACTATACTGAATGAATGATTTAGAACCTCCGCGATGGTTATATGGGAGTTTTCCTCGATTTTTGACATTTATTGCAGATCGTTTCTACGACACAAAATTTTGTATAAACAAAACAATAGTTATAGAATAAATAGTTAAATTTTTATATAAATAAGACATTTGTTATAGAATGAGTTACCTAAAATGCCTCAGATTCAAATAGAGTACACTTATAGTCACAATTATCTTGAGTCTCACATAACTCAATCGGAATATGTTGTCGACGCTTAGCAGGAGGAAGGTATGATAGCTTCTTATAATGGTTATGCATTTTAGATCTTTTGTCTCTATATCGTGCACTCATCAATCGATCAGTCTCCTTCATGACCGACGATGAACCCTCCTGAAAACTTATATCAAAAGCAGCCTGAAAAAATAAATTTATTTTGCACATGGTTAATAATAAAGGAGTGGTTATAAATATGTTGAATTACTTATACTTACTGATATTCGATCGTATATCATCCTTTTATTCTCAGCGGGGATGTGCTTCCAGCTCTTAGCTTGTAAGGGAGCAAACTTCTTTACCGAGAGGCCTAACTCGGTCCTAAATGAAGCTACATTAGGGCCAATGGGATGGCCATCACTCTGACGGAAAGTAACGGGCAATCTACCCCGATCACTGATCTGGCGTCGCAGCCTATCATAATGTGTGCCACGTGTCTCCCTACGTATCGGTCAACCTGTAAATGCAATAGTGTTAATAATTAACAGATGAAATATTTAAATAAAATTTTTATAAATTAAATACAAAACAACTAACCACTGGAAGAACTATCATCTATAGGTGTCTCCAAAATTGGTAAATGCTCAATCCTCTTAGGCGACATGGTTGTCGCATATTCATCATATATAGATCAACAAATATGCATCAACATATATAGATATCTACAAGTAATGAATTAAAAATAAAGAAAAACATATATACCATGTTCATAAAAATTAATCCCCACTATCATCTAAAAGAGATAATTGATCATCTGTGTCACTATCAATTTCAGTATCTTCATCCTCATCGTTAAGGAAACTTTGAGCATCCCTAGCAAGCTCCAATTGTGCATTTGACATATTTATATGTTGATGCTCAACATCTAATCTACAAAGTTGGGATATCTCTAATTCTTCACCAACTACTAAAGTTGCTTCATTAGAAGAATTATCATGGTTAGTCTCAATATTGAAATTATTTCCATATTCAATTTCTTCTGATACTTCATCAACTTCAGTTACTTCGTATATTTCTCAGTGTTGAACCTACTGCACTACCATCCAATGGCCTCCATGCTTTATATCATTTAAATAATAAACTTGGTTTGCTTGGTTGGCCAAAATGAATGGGTCATCTGTGTACCATGTTTTAGAAGTGTCAATAGATAACAACCCAAACTCTTCAATTATTGATTTTTTTTTCGGATTACATTGGAACCATTCACACCAAAATAATTGTACTTTATATCTGAAAGAGTAAAATAGTTCAACAACATCCTTCAACACTCCAAAAAAATCTAAATTGTCCCCGTCATCAGATGATGGTACGCTAACCTCGCTGTTCTGAGTAGTTCTGCGAGCATCACGAGATCTTGTATGGTATCGAATACCATTTACAATGCAGGCATCATACAATTGAACTTCAAGATCAGGTCCCATTGCTAAATAATATAACTCGTTTGTGATTTCTGAATTTGTTAAATTCTTTAACTTTATCATTCTATCCCTAAACCATTGTGGGAAATCTCGCTCATGGTATTGGAGAAGTTGATTTGAATAAACTTTATGTGACAGAAGTTGTAGATGTTCACTGTAGAAAAAAATAATTATTTTACAATTGTATAATGAAATATAAACAATAAAATTACATAATGTAAAAACTTACTTCCTATATTGGTCAACTTCCTTACAATTATTGAGAATATACCAATGTGCTTTCTTATACAAAGTCAAAGACAATTTCAGATTATGTGGATTGCCAAATACTCTTGTTTGTTGTGAGAAAACACTTAAATTGCATGTTACTGGTTGAACATCATGGTTTCATTCTGGCCTACTAAATCATGTCTTAATTTGACTCATATATAAGGAACTGAAAGTCAATGCCTCATTTACAATATACCCTTCTGCAATAAATCCTTCAGGCCTTGCTTTATTATAAATATACTTTTTTAGTCTGCTCAAATATCGTTCAAAGGGATACATCCATCGTGAAGAAATAGGTCCAGCTAACATGGCTTCATGAGGTAAATGAACTACCAAATGAACCATAATGTCAAAAATGCTGGAGGAAATATTTGTTCCATCTTACATAATATGAAGACTATTTCCTCCTCCATTTTACATAAGTCCGCTAAGTGTAAAGATCTTGCAGTTTTCTTTTTGGAAAAATCGCATAACTCAATTAGTGTGCCGCATATGTCTTTTGGAAAGAATTTTCGTACGACCACTAGAAGTATTCTTTGCAACAAGACATGGCAATCATGTGATTTTAGTCCATGTAACTTTCCATCATTTGTATTCACATTTCTAGATATATTAGCAGCATATCCATCTGGAAACTTCACGGATTTTAAAAATTGACAAAATTCACGTCTTTCTTCTAATGTCAATGTGTCAGTTGCATTGGTTTACTAAATTTGTCTCCAACTTTTTTTAAATGCAATTCACTTCTAATTCCCATATCCTGCAAGTCTAACCTTGCTTTAAATGTATCCGTTAACTTTCCATCTATATTAAATAATGTGCCAACCAAAGCGTCGCAGATGTTTTTTTCGATGTGCATCACATCTAAATTGTGTCTCAACTTTAAATTTGGCTAATACTTTAACTCAAAAAATATAGACTTTTTTACCCAATTTGTTTCATCCAAAGATCGTTGCTGCTTTTTACTTAATGTAGGATCCTTACTGAATGTCACTTGGGGTAATGCATTTAACTGTGCTAAAATCTCATAACCATTAAGTCTTCGTGGTGGTCCTTCTTGTTCAAACTTTCCATTGAAATTCTTATTTCTACGCGATGGATGTTGCACATTCAAGAATCGATGGTGGCATGTATAACATATTTTACTCCGTAATCTTTGAGATTTAGTTTCATCAAGACATACTGGACATGCTTTATAACCCTTTGTGCTCCATCCAGATACTGTTCCATATGCTGGAAAGTCATGAATGGTCCACATCACAGCATCATGTAATTGAAATACTTGTTCAGTCGATGCATCATATGCTTTCACCCCATCATCCCATAGCTCTTTCAGTTCGTTGATCAAAAGTCGTAAGTACACATCTATCTCTTTCCCAGGTGATTTAGGACCAGGAATTAAAAGAGACATTATCAAATATGATGGCTTCATCATTTTCCATGGTGGTAAATTATAATTCACAAGCATAACAGGCCACATACTATAAGCATTTGACATGTTTCCAAAAGGATTAAAACCATCAGTAGCCAACCCTAAGCGAATATTTCGTGGATCACTAGCAAATATTTCATGTGAAGTGTCAAATTCTTTCCATGATTTACTATCTGCTGGGTGTCTTAATACACCATCTGTTTCAACCCTCTTTTCTTTATGTCATCTCATATCTTTTGCTGTATGTTTGGCAATAAACAACCACTTAAGTCTGGCCTTCAACGGAAAATATCGAAGAATTTTCTGAGCATTCTTTTTCTTATTCATCCATCATACTTGTATCTGGGCTCCTTGCACACTGAACATATATCTTTATTCTCGTGCTCACCCTAAAATAATATACAATCATTCTTACATGCATGTATCTTCTCATATGTCAATCCTAACAATTTTAACATTTTTTTTGCATCATAATGAGAGTTTGGAATCACATTTAGTTTTGGAAATGCCTCTTGCAATAACTGAAGTAGCATATCAAAAGACTTATTGTTCCACCCATTTAACACTTTCACATGCATTAACTTGACCAAAAAACTGAATGCAGAAAAATTAGTACAAGTGTGATACAACTCTTTTTGTGCTTCTTCAAACATTGAGGTATAACTTCCTCTAATATCGTCTGCATTAATATCATCTAATTGAGGTGCACTGGTATTGATATTTTCAGCATTTCTTAAATCAGTAAACATATCTTCAAAACCACAATCATCTTCCTCTTCATTGACAATATTTATATTAATAGATGATGTAGTAGCTTCTCCGTGAAAGTTCCAAACTTTATATAATTTATCAAATCCCCACCTATAAAGATGTCCTCGAACATAATCCAACTCATATTTAAACAAATTGCCACACCTTCTACATGGACAACGAATTTTGGAGAAATTCAAACTTATCATATAATTCTCTGCCACCTTTAAAAACTGATTTAGCCCAATTATATATTCAGACTCAATCCGATTCTCAATCATTATCCAACTTTTATCCATATTTATAACCTGATTAAATATATAAAAAATTTCATATTTTCAATAAAATAATTCTAAAATTAATTAATAACATCAAAATAACCCTAAAATTATCATCTAAGCATTAAAATAATCCTAAAATTATCATCTAAGCGTTGAGGTTAACAAAGGAAAAAAAATAAATTGGACTCAAAGATTTGAATTCCGAAGGCAAAAAGAGTAAAAAGGTATCACCACCTAAGCCAAACTGACATAAGTGAACATGAAGACTTGAAGTCCGAAATGCCATATTAAACAAATAAAAAACTAAAGTATGACCAGAATGCATCACAAAAGGATAGACACAAAATATTACAATTCTAAACTAGGTATAGCTACTATAATCACCTAGAGACAAGGTTACCAGTGGTTTTATCTGAGATAAAATTTGGTAACATAGAAATTATTTTTGTTTTCTATGTTTCTATATGTTTGTGTGGTGAAAAGATTTAAGTTTTGTATGTTATTTGTTCTGAATGATGGTGAAACTATCTTCTTTTGTTTTGACTAGATTTGTTGATTTTTGTATGATATTCAAGTCTGGAAATGGGTCTAAATTAAATAATTTCAATTTTTGATATTATGTTGTTATCAACCACTGGTATTGTTTGCTCATGGGCACATTAGCTTTGGATGGTTAGTATTTTCATTTTATGAATATTAGAGATTTTATTTTACAATGAATGCACAGAGCTTATTTGAACAGATTTTTACATGTGACCTATTTTCAGCGACCTATTTTTTGACATGGATTATTAGAGATTTTCAGTGACCTATTTTTTGACATGGATTATTTACATGTGACCTATTTTCAGTGACCTTATTTGAACGGATTAACAGAGCTTCAGGGATTTTTACATATGACCTATTTTCAGTGTTAATCATTGAACGGTGAGTACTACAAACATTTTCAATAAATCAAATCTACAACTAGATTTTGTGGTTTCAGATGGTTAAAAGAGAGTGAATAAACCTTACTAACAAGTAGTAGATTTCCAGATGGGGTAGTCAGTCGGTTGCCAAATCGCTAGAAATAAGAGGGAAGATGAACCTAGATGTGGTGCTTCCGTAAACAATAAACAGACAAGGTGCAGGAGGTACCGTGGATGGTGGCCCGCTGGAAAGTAAAAAAGCGAGGGGAAGGCGCCGGAGTCGTCGGAGTCGCCGGAGGAGAAGTGCGGCGTAGGATGGCGCAGGAGAAGGGAGTTGGAGGATTCCGTAAGAGTCGCTGGAATCCCTGGAGAAGAGGTAGGCGTGGAGAAGAAGAGAAGTTGTGGCGCGAGGAGAAAGACAGTGGCGTGGAGAAGAAGAGAAGTCGGGTCAGGGAAATTAGGGCTCTTTTAGTGAATTTTAGTGGCGAGTTACTCAATTTCGTCGCTAAGGTTATGTTAGCGAATATATTAGCGACGATTTTAGTATATTTCGTTGCTAATATACGAATATTAGTGGTATTTTCCCCCGCCGTTATCATATCAATTAACGACAAACTCCATATTTCGCAGTTAAATAAATAACGACGATTTATTTTCCACATATTCATCGCTAACACATATTTTTATCAAAAAAAATATTTGAGAGAAATTAATATGTCGTCGCAAATTGCGATGATTTGCTTCGAAATATAATTTAGTCATTAAAAATTCATCGCTATTTTACTAATTTTTTGTAGTGATTTCAGTTTTTTTAGATTTTTGATGTTGCAAGGAGTTTAAATATGGTATCTATTATTTATTTTAACTTCTAAAAGATGTAAAAATATAATAAGAAAGAATCAGTAAAGCAATCCTCATATATTTTAGATTTTTCAAAACCTCTGGTCCACCACTAGGAATGTCGAAAATAACAATGAAGAGCATATTTGAATTCCTTGCAGCATCAAAAATCCACAAAAACTGAAATGGGTACAATTGGAGCTCTCTAGGTCCATTAGTGGATTTTGACTGAAACCCACTGATGGACCTAAAGACCTCATATTGCAGTCATTTCAGATCCGGTGGATTTCTAAAATTGCAAGGTGTTCAAATATGTTCTCCATTGTTATTTTCAACATTCTTAGTGGTAGACTAGAGGTTTTTGAAAAACCTAAATCTTTTTTTTTTCTTTTTTCTTTTTTCTTTGTTATTGGGCCTGATATCTCCCCATATTAGGCCTAACAATAGAAAAAAAAAAGAAAAAAAAATAGAGAGATTTAAGTTTTTTAAAACCTCTGGTCCACCACTAGGAATGTCAAAAATTACAATGGATAGCATATTTGGACTCCTTGTAATTTTAGAAATTCACAGGACCTGAAATGGCTGCAATATGAGCTCTCTAGGTTGATTAGTGGGTTTCGGTTAAAACCCACTGATAGACCTAGAGAGCTCTGATTGCACCCATTTCAGTTCATGTGAATTTCTGATGTTGCAAGGAGTTCAAATATGCTATCTATTATTTATTTCAACTTCTAAAAGATGTTAAAATATAATAAAAAATAATCAGCAAAATAATCCCCATACGTTGGGCCTTATATGATTCATATCAGGCCAACGCATGATGATTTTTGCCAATTCATCAGTATTACAATTTTACACCTCCATAGAAGCTGAAATAAATAATGGATCAGTCTATGTTGATTTATGGGATTGCAAAGAATTCAAATATGTCATCTATTGATTATTTCGACTTCTCCAAATGTATTCTAATGTTATCAAAAAATCAACTAAACTCTAAACGTTGTGGGCCTGATATGATTTATATATCAGGCCTATATTATGTATGCACGCATGGAAAAAAAAAGAGAGGAAAGAGAAGAGCGGAGAGGAAAAATTAGATTGGTTGCATGCATAGGACAAAGTAAATAGAAGAGAGAGTGAGAAATGATAGTGAAAAGAAAAAAGTCAGATTTGTCAAAAAGATAAAATAGGAAATGCACTTAAAAATGTGTATTCTTTGGTAAATACCAAAGTAGCGTACGTCTTTTGGTAAATTTAGATCTCTACATGCGACCTTTGGTAAATTGCTGAAGAAAGTGACACTGTGACAGAACAATAGTTCATACTTCATATTGTATTCCCATTATTTATTTGTAGTCCCAAATTCTATATATATATGTTGGAGTGTATACTAAAAGCCTAGCTTTTATATAAACATTTATAAGAATCACATTGGTCAAGTGTCTACATTTATATATACCAAATGTAGATGTTCAATTAATTTATATTATAGATAACATAGTGTGTGGTGTCACACACAGAAGATCGTGCTATTGGTTCTTTATAAATTATAAACAGTAGCTCACGACTGAGATGGAAAGGAACAAACCATCGGAAAAGTCTTAGTGTAACTAGGTATTAGTTTATCTTGACTAATAAATTACACTAGTACACTCTAAATGTATTGAGCATGACCATTTAAAAAAAGTTCTATTGGATCGAAAGCGCTAGAGGGGGGGTGAATAGCGCTCGCGGTTATTTCGTTCGTTTCAGAATCGTAAAAGCAGTCGAGTAAATAAACGCAGCGGAATAACAACAAACACACAAACACAACGGATTTACTTCGTTCGGAGCCTGTAGCGACTTCTACTCGAAGGCTCGCGATCCTTGATCGCTTTCCGTGGGCAACAACTATAAGCACGAAATTATTACAAGCTAAATACAATTTAAAACAATAATTAAAAATACCAACGACACTTCAGAAATATCATATTTGAAGCTCCGGGTCATCGGGAAGTATTCGCAGCACTTCTGGGTCGTCTCGTTGACAGCATATTAAAGAAAGGTTGCTTAGAGGAAGATCTGTCGAGTTGCTGATCGAGTGTTGCTTTTATACAGTGCTCAAGGCGCCTTGAAATCCATCCAAGACGCCTCCAGGATGGTCGAGTCGCCCGCGTGGATCAAGCCTGAACTGGTCGTGACTTATCCCTTCAAGGCACCTTCATCCACCAGTCCAAGGCGCCTTGAGCTTCCTTCAAGGCGCCTCTAGGCTTGCTTCGCAGCCAGCTCAGCTTTGCATCCGAGGCTAAGTTGTGCTCCTTTGGTCCTGCAAAAAGTGTTAGTCCCAAACACATACCCTACAAAACCAAGTTAGCACAAAATAACAATATATATATGATAATAGAATATGATGACAATCTCCAGACTGTCCGGGTCTGACTTCGGATTTCCAACCGAAAACCCTAGGTCGACCCGACGACTACTGTTCCCTCTGCGGGGAACGCATCCTCACCTACTCCACTCAGGAGATTTACCTGATGCCAATCCGGTCCTCCAGACCGACTGGACTTTCCGCCTAGGGTTACCACCCCCTAGGGTTTTTCTCCACCTATGGTTACCACCCCCTAGGACCTAAGGTTACCCCCCCCCCCCTTAGGATTTTCCTCCACCTAGGGTTACCACCCCTAGGACCTAAGGTTGCCACCCGCTAGGGTTTTCCTCCACCTAGGGTTACCTCCCCCTAGGACCTAGGGTTACCACTCCCTAGGGTTTTCCTCCACCTAGGGTTACCTCCCCCTAGGACCTAGGGTTACCACCCCCTAGGGTTTTCACCTGCCTAGCCCCAGCTAGGACTTTTGCCTAAGTATCACTTAGGACTTTCCTGCAAGCTCCATAAACCTTGTTAGATAACACTACAGCTTAACTTTGAGCCCTTTGTCATAATCAAAACTCAGGTTCGATCATCTGGTGCTCATTGCACCAACAAGTTCTTTTTATACTGATTTAATAAAAGAACAAGTACTTAGTTATTATGGAAGTGTGTGCTCTTAATCCTAATATAATAACAAGCACATATATTTAATATTTATTTCTTTGACTTATCAAAGAGTGAGATTTAGCTCGATAAATCAAAATGCTCGATAAGTTGGGAAATGATGTTACTTATAGTGTGTCTTGTTGATTATAGAAGGAAATTGTGTCCTAGAAATCTAGGTTGATAATGTCCCTAAGAGGAGCTCATAAAGATTGTCATGTTAAACCCTGCAGGTGGACTTAGTCCGATATGACGAAAAAGTTGAGTGGTAGTACTCTTGGATGAGATATTAATTAAAATGAGTTGTCAGTAACTCAATTAATTAGTGGACATCCAACATCTTAAACACAGGGAGACTAACACACTCATAATAAGAAGGAGCCCAAAATGTAATTTGGCATTGGTGCGGTAGTTCAATAATAATTCTTTAGTGGTATGAATTATTATTGATAAAGTTAAGTTGTGTGTTCGGGGTGAACATAGGAAGCTTAATTTCATCGGGAGACCAAAATCAAATCCTCCTCTCGGTCCCTATCGTAGCCTCTTGTATATAGAGAATTATACCCACCTTTCTACCCACCTTAAGGTGGTCGGCCAAGCTAGCTTGGAGCCCAAGCTAGGGCCGGCCAAAGCTAAATTTAGGTGGTCGGCCAAAGCTTGGGTCCCAAGCTTAGGTGGTCGGCCACTAGAAAATAAAAAGGAATTTTTATTAAAATTATTTCTTATGTGGATATCATGGTTTTAAAAGAGAGTTTGAAATTTAAATCTTTCCTTTTATAGCTTTCTACAAAAGATTAAGAAAATATTTGAAATCTTTCCTTATTTGTAGATTGAAAGGTGGAATTTAATTTTAAGAAAACTTTCCTTTTTAAACCATGTTCATGATTTAAAAGAGAGTTTAAAAATTAAATATCTCTTTTATAAGTTTCTACAAAAGATTAAGAAAAGATTTGATATCTTTCCTTATTTGTAGATTGAAAGGAGATTTTAATTTTTAAAGATAACTTTTCTTTTTGGAAATTATCCACATGTTTAAAAGAATGATTTTAATTTATAAAATTTCTTTTTTTATAATCCACCAATAAGGGAAAAATTATTGGAGAAATTTTTTATAAATTTCCGGAGACAAATTAGAAAGTTTTAATTAATTAAAACTCTCCTTGTTTATAACTTTAGAGTGGTCGGCCATGATGTTTAAGAAAAGAAAATTATTTTTTAATTAATTAATTTTTCTTAATCATGGCAAAAGAATTAAGGAAGTTTTTATTTAAATTTCCTTATTTTCCAAGACTAAGGATTATAAAAGAGGGGGTAGAGGTGCCTTCATGGCTAACGACTCTATTCTATTCTTCCTCTCTTTTCCTCCTTGGTGGTCGGCCCTAGCTTCTCCCTCTTCTCTTCTTCTTGTGGCCAGCGGCAACTTCTCTAGGAGCTTGGTTGGTGGCCGGATTTTACTTGAGGAAGAAGAAGAAGAAGGAGGCTTTGTTTCCTAGCATCCCTTGGAGATTGGTTGGTCGTCTAAGTTCTTCATCCCTTAAAGAAAAGAAGGTGGTCGAAACTTGGAAGAAAGGAGAAGGGCTTGAGTGGTTCTCATCTCGGTAGATCGTTGCCCACACAACGTCCGGGATTAGAAGAGGAATACGGTAAAATATCAAGAGGTTATTTGCTTACAAAGAAAGGTATACCTAGTAATTGTTTTTCGCATACTAGTTTTCTTTGTATAGTTATTTTTGGAAATACCAAACACAAGAGGCATTAGATCTAGTTTTTCGAGTTTGTGTTTTCTTCTTTTTCGAATTTGTGATTCGATTGTTCTTTTTGGTTAACCTAGAGTTATTTAAGAAAATTAAATATTATCTTTCCTTAAAAGGCTTTGTCAAGGCGGTGGTGGTTGCTCCCATATCCAAGAAGGTCATGTGCCTCGCCATGCAGTCCTGGAAGTCAATTTTGGAAATTAATATTTAAAGAAATTAATAACATAGGTGGATTTGAATCAATAGTGTTAAGTTCTGCTTGCGATTCAAATATAAACCATTAAGAACAGATAAGTTAAATTTGGAATCAATGATGTTAAGTTCCGTCTGCGATTCCTAATTTAACTTCTAAAGAACACAATAGGTTATTTAAGGAAAGATTCGACACTTGTACAAAAAATATTTGTACAGTGGAATCGGTACGTTTTCCTAGGACTAACCAACAATATATATATATATATAATTTATAACTGAACATTCAGTGTATCTATCACCATTCATTTATCTGATATAGTTTAAAAATTAAAATTATCAACGAAATTCACAATACTTTACAATAGTTAAATTGATCGTCTCAAACCCCGCGGCGTAGTAGATCATAATTCAGTGCACATAGTCCCCTTAGGATGGTCTAGTAGCTAGCACAAGAGGTGTTACCATATAAGATCTGGAGTTCGAATCTCCGTTAGGAAAGTAAATCGTATCCCAGGATTCTTGCTCTAAATATGTTAGGGAAGTAATTGATATTTAATGATTCTTGTTGTAAATATGGTAACTGTCTTATGAGAATTACTGAATTATAGGAGTGGAAGATATGTACATTGTATATATATTACATCTTTGATATTGAGAAAATAGAACAGATTATTATTACATGGTATCAGAGCAGTGACGATCTACTCTATATTTACATGGATTCCAATAATTCCTATTCTTTCTCACATGGACCATCTGAAAATATGCTGCAGGCCTAAACCCTAAACCCTAAACCTAAATCTTTCTCTTTTTTTTTTTCTTTTTATTTGTTATTGGATCTGATATCTCCCCATATCAGGCCTAACAATAGAAAAAAAATTAGATTTTTAAAAACCTCTGGTCCACCACTAGGAATGTCAAAAATAACAATGGGGAGCATATTTGGGCTCCTTGTAATTTTAGAATTCACAGGACCTGAAATAGCTGCAATATGAGGTCTTTAGGCCGATCAGTGGGTTTCGGTCAAAATCCACTGATGGACCTAGAGTACTCCGATTGCACCCATTTCAATTCCTGTAGATTTTTGATGTTGCAAGAAGTTCAAATATGTTATCTATTATTTATTTCAACTTCTAAAAGATGTTAAAATATAATAAAAAAGAATCAGCAAAACAATCCCTAAACATTTTATGTTTTTCAAAACCTCTATTCCACCACTAGGAATGCCGAAAATAACAATGGAGAGTATATTTGGACTCTTGATCGATTTAGAGATCTCAAATTACAGCCATTTCAAGTCTTGTGGAGTTCTAAAATTGCAAGGACGTTGGGCCTGATATCTCTTCATATTAGGCCAAATAATAAAAAAAAATAGGTTTTTTAAAACCTCTAGTCCACCATTAGGAATTCCGAAAATAACAATGAAGAGAATATTTGGACTCCTTGAAATTTTAGAAATCCACAGGACCTGAAATAACTGCAATTTGAGGTCTCTAGGTCGATTAGTAGGTTTCGGTCAAAACCAACTGATGGACCTAGAGAGCTCCAATTGTACTAATTTCAGTTTCTGTAGATTTTTGATGTTGCAAGGAGTTTAAATATGGTATCTATTATTTATTTCAACTTCTAAAAGATGTTAAAATATAATAAGAAAGAATCAGCAAAATAATCCTCATATATTTTAGATTTTTCAAAACCTCTGGTCCACCACTGGGAATGTCAAAAATAACAATGGAGAGCATATTTGAACTCCTTGCAACATCAAAAATTCACAGAAACTGAAATGGGTACAATCGGAGCTCTCTAGGTCCATTAGTGGGTTTTGACCGAAACCCACTGATGGACCTCAAAACCTCATATTGCAGTCATTTTAGATCCTGTGGATTTCTAAAATTGCAAGGAGTTCAAATATGCTCTCCATTGTTATTTTCAACATTCTTAGTAGTAGACCAGAGGTTTTTGAAAAACCTAAATCTCTTTTTTTTTCTTTTTACCTTTTTTCTTTGTTATTGGGTCTGATATCTCCCCATATTAGGCTTAACAACAGAAAAAAAAGGAGAGATTTAAGTTTTTTAAAACCCCTGGTCCACCATTAGGAATGCCAAAAATAACAATGGATAGCATATTTGGACTCCTTGTAATTTTAGAAATTCACAGGACCTGAACTGGCTACAATATGAGGTCTCTAGGTTGATTAGTCGGTTTCGGTCAAAACCCACTAATAGACCTAGAGAGCTCTGATTGCACCCATTTTAGTTCCTGTGGATTTCTGATGTTGCAAGGAGTTCAAATATGCTATTTATTATTTATTTCAACTTCTAAAAGATGTTAAAATATAATAAAAAAGAATCAGCAAAATAATCCCCATACGTTGGGCCTTATATGATTCATATCATGCCCATGCATGATGATTTTTGCCAATTCATCATTATTACAATTTTACACCTCCATAGAAGCTGAAATAAATAATGGATCAGTCACTATTGATTTATGGGATTGCAAAGAATTCAAATATGTCATCTATTGATTATTTCGACTTCTCCAAATGTATTCTAATGTTATCAAAAAATCAACTAAACTCTACACGTTGTGGGCCTGATATGATTTATATATCATGTATATGTTATGTATGCACGTATGGAAAAAAAAAAGAGAGGAACGAGAAGAGCGGAGAGGAAAAATTAGATTGGATGCATGCATAGGAGAAAGTAAATAGAAGAGAGAGTGAGAAATGATAGTGAAAAGAAAAAAGTTAGATTTGTCAAAAAGATAAAATAGGAAATGCACTTAAAATGTTGTATTCTTTGGTAAATACCAAAGTAGCATACGCCTTTTGGTAAATTTAGATCTCTACATGCGACCTTTGGTAAATTGCCGAAGAAAGTGACACTGTGACAGGACAATAGTTCATACTTCGTATTGTATTCCCATTATTTATTTGTAGTCCCAAATTCTATATATATATATATATATATATATATATATATATATATATATATATATATATAATTTATAACTGAACATTCAGTGTATCTATCGCCATTCATTTGTCTGATATAGTTTAAAAATTAAAATTATCAACAAAATTCACAATACTTTACAATAGTTAAATTGATCGTCTCAAACCCCGCACCTTAGTAGATGATAATTTAGTGCACATAGTCCCCTTAGGACGGTCTAGTAGCTAGCACATGAAGTGTTACCATATAAGATCTAGGGTTCGAATCTCCGTTAGGAAAGTAAATCGTATCCCATGATTCTTGCTCTAAATATGTTAGGGAAGTAAATGATATTTAATGATTCTTGCTGTAAATATGGTAACTGTCCTATGAGAATTACTGAATTATAGGAGTGGAAGATATGTACACTGTATATATATTACATCTTTGTTAATGAGAAAATAGAACAGATTATTATTACATGGTATCAGAGCAGTGACGATCTGCTCTATATTTACATGGATTCCAACAATTTCTATTCTCTACATCCTTCGGATCATCCCGGAATGATTCTTGTTTCTAAATCTCTTGATGGTGAACACTATTCAACTTGGCGTAGAGCAATGACCATCTTTAAATGCAAAATCCAAACTTTGCTTTGTTGATGGAACCCTCGAGGCACCATCTGTGAAAAACAAACCAGAGGACTACACGACATGGAAAAAATACAATGATATGGTATTATCCTAGATTCTTAATTCTTTGATACCTGAAATTACAGATAGCGTTATTTTTTATGACTGCTCATGAAGTTTGGGAAGATCTTCAAAATCATTTTTCTCAAAGCAACGCACCACGAATTTTCCATATCGAGAAAGAGATTGCTTGTCTTGCTCAAGATCAGATGACAATTGTGTCTTATTATACAAAGTTAAAAAAATTATGGGATGAGTTAGGATACTATAATGATGGTGCTTGCACTTGTGGTGTAAACAATAAAAGACGTAAGTTGATGCAATTCCTCATGGGATTGAATGAGTCTTATAATGCTATTCGTGGTCAACTCCTTCTCATGAACCCATTACCTGATGTTTCACAAGCTTATTCTTCCATTATCAAGAAGAAAAGCAACGAAATTTAGGTGCAAGACGGGAGACAATAGAAGTTTCTACCATGGTCGTTCAAAAAAGTGAACCAGTAGCCCTTGTTAGTCGACACAAATCTTGTCCTTCTGTTCGCCCTAATTCCAATAATCGTAAGCCGCTGCATTGTTCTTATTGTGATAGAGATCATCATACGAGAGAGACATGTTGGAAACTACATGGTTATCCACCTGGACATCCCAAGCATTCAACGGCCAAAAATAATCATGTCAAGCACAATGATAGCAATCAATCTTCAATTCATAATATTAGAGAAACTTCAATGATGCAACAACTTCAACCAATTATGATTGCATTGACTGAATTACAACTACAACAACTTTTATCCATTAAACAGAGCAATGGGGCATCTCAAATAGCTACTCCCAAGGCAAATAATGTCACTACTTCTTCAGGTTTGTCCTCACCTGAACTGATAATCTATAGTGATGCAACAGATCACATTACTTCTTCTCTAGCATTACTTGCCAACAATAAAGAGAACACTTCTTTACCACCAGTTGTTATGTCAAATGGAGACCAGGCTCCAATTATCTCTACTGAAAATTTACCTTTGAGTCCTATTATTTATTTAAAGAATGTTCTTGGGGTGCCATCTTGTAAGGTGGATTTGATGTCGGTGAGTCGGGTGACAAGAGATTTAAATTGCTCGGTAACATTCTTTTCCTTATTGATGTATTTTGCAGGATTTGATGATGAGGAAGATGATTGGTTTGGGTAAACAACGAGATGGCCTATATTACTTGATTGCAATGTCAGCAAATAAGTCACACCATCATGTCCAATCTATCCATACCATCAAAGCTTCCTCTTCTCAAAACACTACTACCTTGTGGCATCGACGTCTAGGACACTTATCCTCTTCTAGATTAGACTTTATGTCCAAGACCTTGTTACATTTCCCTTTGGAACCATATAATAATTGTGATGTTTGTGCGTCTGCAAAACAAATAAGGCTTCCTTTTTCAACTAGTTCTATTTCTTCCATTAAACCATTTGAATTAATTCATTGTAATATTTAGGGCCCCTTCAAAGTTCCTTCTTTTTCTGGTGCAAAATATTTTTTTGACTATTGTGGATGATTTTTCTCACTTTACTTGGGTTTTTTTATGCATCATAAAAATGAGACAAAAAATCTCCTAATCAATTTTTTCTCTTTGGCGAAACCCTAATTCAATGCTCCTATAGCAAATATTAGGGTTCACAATGGAGGAGAGTTCTTTTTTATGCGAGATTTTTTTAAACAACATGGCACTCACTTCTTACCAGCATACTTCCATTTACACATCTCAACAAAACGGGGTGGTCGAGCGCAAACATAGACATATCTTTACATCAACTAGAGTCTTTCATTTTCAAGCTCATCTATCTTTACATTTTTGGGCAAAATGTGTCTCTATTGTTGTTCATATAATTAATAGGCTACCCATGCCTATACTTTCTCACCAAACTCCATTTGAGAAACTCTATGAAAAAGTTGCTACTTATTCCCATCTTAGAGTTTTTGGTTGTCTAACTTATGCCACTAATGTTCATGTTTCCCATAAGTTTGCTCCTCGTGCCACAAAATGTGTTTTTCTTGGGTATCCTATTGGTCAGAAAGCTTACAAATTATATGATATTGAAACTCATCAAGTCTTCACTAGTTGTGATGTTATTTTTCATGAAGATATTTTTCCCTATGAGATTATATCCGTTTAGCCTCAATCAGATTCTGTCATACCTATTACAATCCCAAATTCCTCTTCCATTCAACCAACACCTGCAGAATACATCCCTGTTGATTCTGCTACTTCACCAATGGCCCCCTTTTGTTGTTCTCAACGATCTCATGTTCCCCCTGTAGCCTTGCGTGACTATATTTGTAATCAAGTAAGTTCTCCTAAATCATTGTCATCCTTGTCATCTTTTCCAAGTAAAGGTACACATTATCCTCTCAGTAATTTTATCTCTGATGGTTGTTACTCATCACAACAAAGGTTTTTTATTACTACTATTACTAATGATGTTGAGCCTACATGTTATGACCAAGCTGCCTCCCAATTTCATTGGCAAACAACAATGCAATAAGAATTGGCTGCTTTAGAGGCCAACAATACATGGTCTCTCACACCCCTTCCTACTAGAAAACAAGCTATTGGTTATCGCTGGATGATGATTCCCTTGAATGCTATAAAGCACGGCTCGTAGCAAAAGGTTACACACAACTTTTTCACCTACTGCTTAAATGGTTACAGTACGTTGTTTATTAACTTGGGCAGCTGTTCAAAATTGGTCTCTTTCTCAACTTGATGTCCATAATGCATTTCTTCATGGAGATCTTTCAGAGGAAATTTATATGGCTCTTCCTCTTGGTTTTCAGTGACAAGGGGAGAACCTTGTGTGTCGCCTAAACAAGTCCATATATGGATTAAAACAAGTCTCTCGTCAATGGTTTGCCAAATTTTCTATAGCTATTCAAGATGATGGTTTTGTTCAATCCAAAGAAGATTTCTCTTTGTTTACATGTAAGAAAGATAAATTATTTACTGTCTTATTGATATATGTTGATGATATCTTAATAACCGTAATGATCCAATTGCCATAACTGTTCTTAAATAGTTTTTACATAATTGTTTTCGGATTAAAGATTTGGGTGACTTAAATTATTTTTTGGGTATGGAAGTCTCTCGTTCAAAGAAAGGTTTTTTCATTTCACAGAGAAAATACACTTTGGAAATTTTGAAAGATAGAGGATATTTTGGAGTCAAACCTGTGGATTTTTCCAAGGAGCAAAATTCAAAATTATTGGATTAAAGAGAATTGTTAAAAGATCCTTCTTTATATAAGCAACTTGTCAGACACCTGATTTATTTGACCATTACTTGTCTGGATATCACCTACGCAGTGCACATATTAAGCAGATTCATGCATGCTCCATGTAAACCTCATATGGAAGTTGCCATGCGTGTATTATGGTATCTAAAGAATAATCTGGGTCGAGGTTTACTTTTTCCTTCCCAAAATATTTTATCTTTGTGCGCTTTTTGTGATTCAGATTAGGGAGGTTGCCCAATATCTAGAAAATTGACTATAGGATATTGTATTTTTTTTTTAATCTTCTCTAATTTCCTGGCGAACAAAGAGACAAAAAACAGTTTCTCTATCCTCAGCAAAGTCTGAATATAGAGCTATGACTGGTACATGTTGTGAGTTATCTTGGCTATAATCATTGTTGAAGGATCTGCAAATATTACACTCAAAATCAGCATTATTTTACTATGACAACCCAGCAGCGCTTCATATTGTAGCCAATCCAGTATTTCATGAAAGAACCCGATATATAGAAATAGACTGTCACTTTATCAGTGACAAAATTCAAGATGGTTCAGTTACTACTGAATATATCCCTTCAGTAGAACAACTTCCAAATGTGTTTACTAAACCATTGGGGAAGGAAGTTTTTCTACAATGAAGCATAAGTTGGGAGTTCTTGACATTCACTCTCTAACTTGAGGGGGAGTGTTAGGAAAGTAAATCGTATCTCATGATTCATTCTCTAAATATGTTAGTGAAGTAAATGATATTTAATGATTCTTGTTGTAAATATGGTAACTGTCCTATGAGAATTACTGAATTATAGGATCGGAAGATATGTACACTTGTATATATATTATGTCTTTGTTAATGAGAAAATAGAACAGATTATTATTTTCTTCTTCTATTTTACAATATCGGCATAGCCGAGATAAATACTTCCCTTATGTGCTAGTCACTATTCCAAAGGCAAGTAGCCGCCCGTGATTTACCTCCAATGTGTTGGCTCTGGGACGGGTTGGCGAGGGCGCTGGGGCGAGCATATTCGCCTTTTGCCATCATAATTCAGTGCACGTATAATTAAAGTCATTGATTCACCTCATTCACAATATGCAATGAAATATCGTCAAATCTCCAAAAGCACCATGACGCCGTCCTTGCCCCTCATCGTCCCTTGGTGTTCCTCGCCCTCATATCCTCCCACCGCTCACCATTCCTTGCCCACAAAGCTTCCAAATCCTCGCGCCCCTCACCACTCCATTGTTCTTGCTATTAAGAATAGCCAGCATATTAGAGTTTCTTGTGGGGCACCGTTGTTCAAGGTTGTCGACCTCTAGCCGCCGCAACCCCTCACTATGAGACTCCTTATTTTTATTATTTGCACTTCATTGCTAGTAACAATATACTTCATGTTAGATTTTGCCACTGTAATTTAGGGTATAGGGTTGAAATCCATTGTTGGGAAAATCTACTACTTCCCATTATTCATAATTTTTCTCAAATCTATTTGTTTCTCTGAAGCTGAATGTATCCATTTCTGAAATTAACAATGGTTGGAAATTTACAAGATCGACTGTTGGGTCTTGTGCGTGAGCTTCACAGTGCAAATGTTCAGGGCTTAAAGTATTCTATAAAAATCAAGTTGGATATAGTCATTCTCATTTCTATTTCCATGATCCTTTAGAGAATACATTCTTCTTGTCTGTTCCACAATTGAGATATTCTATGTTAGATTACTAGCAACATTATTTTTTATGTATATTTGATTTAGAATGTTTTTCTGGCTATTTGATAATGATATGTAGAGTTTCATTTTATCTGAATATGAAATTTCCTAGCAATGGATGAAAATCACGATGAATATCAACTATACATTCCTCAAGTTGCAGATGATCGAAAGCCAAAATATGGGATGGAATTCTCATCAATAGATGAAGAATTTTTATTCTATAACCAATATGCATGTAAATTCGAATTTAGTGCAAGGATAAATAGTAGTAAGAAAAATAAGATGACAAATAAAGTTGTGTTAAAAGCATTTGTATGTGTTGGGGTTGCAAGGTTGCAAACATAGTCCCATATTGAAAACACATGGAAAAGATCATGGGTTTATAAGAGAAAGATATCTCCATTGACATGAGGCCTTTTGGGTAGAGCCCAAGAGCAAAACCATGAGGGCTTAGGCCCAAAGTGGACAATATCATGTCATTGTGGAGATATCTAAATTCTTTTCAATC